>NC_056524.1:243186397-243191161 GCF_019175285.1 Sceloporus undulatus
GCGCACAAGGGAAATCACAGCGCTTGTCACACTCTCTCAGCCTTAAGGGAAGGTGAAGGCAAATACCCTCTGAACAAATCTTCCAAGAAAAACATTGGGCGAGTCACACTCTCTCAGCCTCAGAGGATAGCAAAGTCAAACCTTCTCTGAACAAACCTCCCAAGAAAACCTCTTGAAGGCGCACACTCGCACACACCCAAGTCACTAAAGGCAGACTCTCTGAACAAACCAAGAAAACCCGCTAGGCAAGTAAGTCACACACTCTCAGCCTCAAGGAAAGGCTGGCAAAGGCACACTCTCTGAACAAAACAGGATGTTTTGAAATTCCTCCTGGGCAGAAATGTAGGACGTGTCCTTGTCAGGATTTGAAGGGTTAAAACACAGCACACAGGGAAATGCTTGATGTGTGTGTGTGTGTTTGGCCATGAGCATTCAGCAGAGTGGCAAGGTTGAACAGCACAGCTGAAGCTCATTGTGTCAAGGACTCTTCAGTGCCCAAGTGCACGTAACCATGGCTGATGAAACATGTGTCTGGATTGTACAGGAGACACATGACATGGCTACACACCTGAACTCACTGGGTTTGGGAGACCACATGGTCTGGAGACTATATAACCCCAGGGGTTGCAAGGGTGTGGTGTGGGTTTGAAGTAGGAGTTGGATTGGTATGTTGTGGAGTTTGAGAGATCTAGTATTGTATAATAGCACTGTGAATAAAGAGCACTTTGGGGACTTTTGTTTCTCTGGTGGTTTATCAGAAGAAGCTACAGCATCGGTTTGCTGTGTGTCCCTGGGTTCCTGCATTGCTGCAGTTCCTGGAAGACATCCAGTTGCTGTCATCCCAATTGGACTCTGGGAGCCACGCTTCGGCTTCTGGAAATTTGCCAGCTCTGCTCCAAGGGTTTGATTAACCCAGGACTCATTTGAGTTGCTGACAAGGGTTGTTGGACCCCAGCAGTTGTGCTGACAGTCCTGGATAAAGGATGACGTCTGGTCACCCTAATAAAATGGAGAATGTTTTGACATTTCTCCTGGGCAGGACTGAAATGTGTGCCGTATCCTGGATAAAGGAGGACATGTGTCATCCTACTGAAAATGGAAGACATTTTTACATTCATCCAGGCCAGAAGGTTGAAACATAGGACACGAAGGAGGACATCTGCTCATCTTACAAAAAATGAGGACTTTGGAAATTCCTCCTGGGCAGAAGTCTGAAATGTAGGATGTGCCCTATAAAAGGAGGCCAGAAAAGAGTCAAGCCTCAATATCTGGACCCCAGAGCATACTCTAACTCCCAGAATGCCATAGCCATGAGCTAGAAGAGAGTTAAGCCTCGGTATCTGTGTCAGGGGTTAAAGTCAGCACACTGGGAAATGCTTGGATGTGTGTGTGTGTGAGACCATGAGCATCCAGCACTGGAAGGGCAAGGCTGATCAAGCACAGCTGATGCTCATAGCCTCAAGGACACTCTGATGCCTGTGTGCACTTGTGCCTGGATGATGAAACATCTAGCTATATTGCACAGTGGGACACTTTACACTGTGGCACAGGAAGTAACTGAGTTTGCACTGATAAAGACCGAAATCGATCTGGGAGCTCCGATAAGAGTGGTGCGGGGCATGGGGAGATATGGTGTTAACAGGCTGAATAGCGTAGTTAAAGGAAGACAAGAGAGATGCTTAATATCTATCCCGTCTTCCAATCACCCTGTTAACCTGAAAGAACCAAGGATTGTCCCAAACATACCACTGTCCCTTATCTTGCTCCTATGCAACACCAGGTTGGTGAAAAATAAATCCCACATTATATATGATCTATTGGAAGAACAGGATGCCGACCTGGTTTGCATCACAAAAACCTGGCTGGAGGAAGATAGCAGTGTGACCTGGGCAAAAGCCCTTCTAGCTGGGTATACAGTGAAGGAGCAGGTTAGGGAAAGTGGGCGAGGGAGAGGCGCGGCCATGGTCCATAAAAGCCATGTTACCTTGACCAAGAATCTGGTTCTGAAACTGAAACACATCAAATGTATTTACCTGACCCTGAAGGCCAAGGACAGTCTGGGGATTCTGTTGGTCTATCGTCCACTCCATAGCCTAACAGACTCCCTGGCCGAGCTGACACAGCTGGTCTCAGAGCTGGTGTTGGAGTCCCCCAGGCTTCTTGTCCTGGGGGACCTCAACATCCCCTTTGAGGCTGGCGCATCAGAGCTAACAGGTGCGGCTCGGTTGTTCATGAATTCCATGATAGCCATGGGCCTGTCCCAACTGGTCTCGGGTCCCACACATAATGCTGGTAATACACTCGATGTGGTTTTCAGCACGGACCATGAACATCTGTGGGTGGAAATAAATGATATTTCCCCCCGTCATGGACGGATCATTCTCTGGTCAAGGAATGAGTGAAAGCCACGACCCAAAAACCCCTCGGGGGTGGAGGACCCATTACAATGGTCCGCCTCAAAGGCTGATGGAACCCAAAAGGTTCCAAGAAGCCCTAGAGGGTGCTATGTTTGGGAACGATGGCGACACTGTCGAAACCCTGGTTGACAATTGGAATACGAACCTCACCGGGGCAATAGACAGTATCACTCTCGAGCATCCTTACCAGCCCACTTCAAATAAAAGACCCTGGTACACTAAAGATCTTCGCCAGATGAAGCGGGCTGTGCAACAACTAGAGCGCCACTGGCGGAAACATCAGAACATATCTGACAAGACACTCCATGAGAAGATGTTACGTTCCTATGGAGTGGCAATGAATACAGCAAAGAACTCGTTTTGTGCTGCACAGATTGCATCGGCAGAGTCTCGTCCAATAGAGCTGTTCAGGGTGGTTAGGGAATTAACCCAACCCCCGGCCACCCTGAACCCTTTATTAGAGCCAACTGCAGCCTGTTGTGATGCTTTTAATGACCTTTTTACCGATAAAATCTCTCAGATAAGGGCTAATCTTGACGCCGTTTTTTTGACAGAACCTATAGCAGAGGCATCCAGTGACTCTGGAAACAAGGTTATTCTGGATCGTTTTGAGTTTGTTAATACCGAGGACATGGACAAGCTTCTTGGTTGGGTGAAAAGGACGACTTGTCCTCCCACCCCCTGCCCTTCTTGGTTGACCGTTCAGGGAGGAGATGTTATAAAAATTGCATTACGTCTTATAGTAAATACATCTCTTCGGGAAGGTAAATTTCCATTGGCCTTAAAACAGGCAATAGTCAAACCACTTTTAAAGAAACCCTCCCTTGATCCCCTGTTGATGTGTAATTATAGACTGGTCTCTTTACTACCTTTCTTGGGCAAGGTGATTGAGAGGGCAGTCGCCTTTCAACTCCAAGCAGTCTTGGATGAAGCTGATTATCTGGACCCATTTCAAAATGGCTTCAGAGCAGGACATGGAGTCGAGACTGCTATGGTCGCCTTAGTCAATGATCTCCGTCTGGGCATTGACAGGGGAAGCATAACCCTGCTAGTGCTCTTGGACATCTCAGTGGCTTTCGATACCATTGACCATGGTATCCTTCTGGAACGCCTGGGAGAGTTGGGTATCAGGGGCACTGCGCTCCAGTGGTTCCGATCCTACCTCTTGGGAAGGTTCCAGATGGTGAGGCTGGGGGACAGCTGCTCTCGGAAAAGAGAGCTTACATCTGGCATTCCTCAAGGCACCATCCTGTCCCCCATGCTGTTTAACATTTACATGAAGCCGCTGGGAGAGATCATCTGGAGACATGGAGCTCGGTGTTATCAGTACGCTGGTGACTCCCAGATCTATCTCTCCATGGCTCCGACTGATACAGTGACTAAGGATGGCACCTCCCCTCTGGATGCCTGCCTGAGGTCAGTAATGGGCTGGATGAGGGAAAACAAACTCAAGTTGAATCCAGAGAAAACAGAGGTACTCGTGATAGGTACCCCAAGTCCAGACAGAGAAATTTGCCATCCTATCCTTAACGGGGTCACGCTCCCTCTAAAGGATAAAGTTCACAGTTTGGGAGTACTCCTGGACTCATCTCTGCAGTTATCATCTCACATGGATGCGATGGCCAGGAGTGCTTGGTTTCAGCTTCGGCTGATACGCCAACTGCATCCCTGTCTGGACCAAAAGGACCTTGAAACAGTAGTACACGCACTGGTAACCTCTCGCTTGGATTTCTGTAACACACTCTACATGGGGCTACCTTTATACCAGGTTTGGAAGCTTCAACTCGTTCAAAATGCTGCAGCCAGACTGGTCGCGGGAACTTCAAGATCCGACCATATAACACCTGTACTGAAATCTCTCCACTGGCTGCCAATTAGCTTCCGGGCACAATACAAAGTGTTGGTCATTACCTATAAAGCCCTGTATGGCTCAGGCCCGAGTTACTTGAAGGAGCGCCTCTCCCTACATAATCCGCCCTGCACTCTCAGAACAACGGGGAAATACTTACTCGAATACCCCAGAGTGAGATTGTCAACAACTCACCAGTGAGCCTACATGGCAATAGCTCCAACTTATTGGAATATACTCCCAGAAGGGATTAGACTCAGCCCTACATTGGAAGCCTTTAAGAAGGCACTGAAAACCCATCTTTTTCAGTTAGCATATCCTTCCAACTCTATATAGAGATATTACACCCTGATAAGACCAGTGTGCCTAACCAAAACTGATAGTGTGACTGTTGATATATTGCTTTTAAGGTTTTTAATCTGTATGAAATATTGATACATTGTATAGTAATTTATTGTACTATGTTATAATTTGATATGTAAACAGCTTTGATCTGGA
>NC_056524.1:243194161-243268320 GCF_019175285.1 Sceloporus undulatus
GCCACTTCTGCTCCTCCTGAAGCCTAGAGGAGAGCAAGTGGCACCCTGGTGTTTGTTTGGGGCTGCGTGCATGTATGCACGCGCTCCAACTAGCACCCTTTTTTCTCCTCCTGCTGAAGGGGGGGTCCGGACCCCAGAAACCTGCTTAGGGTTGCCATAAGTCAAAAACAACTTGATGGCACCACACACAATGTGGTGCTCATGCTCTCTCAACCTCAGAGGATGGCAATGGAAATCCCCCTCTGATGGAACTTGCCAAGAAAACCCCTGGGTCACCAGGAACAACTTGGACACACCCACACCCACACCCAAGGCACATTTGTGTGATAAAATACAAGATGATACACAAATTTAACTACAATGAAATACACTTGCACAAGAAGTGATGGTATCCATTGACTTTGATGGCTTTAAACAGGGATTAGAGGAATACATAGAATATAGCTCAATCAATGGTTGCCATAGATTTGACACATCTTGGTACTCTTGCTGAAATCTCCATGAATTGCTTTGGTTCTATGATTCCCCAGGCTCTAAGCAGAGGATAAAGTTTTGTTTTTCTGCTTATGGTGGCTTTAAAGCCTGGAAACCCATTCCTAGTGGTACCAGAGCTCAGAGACTCCAGGCAAAGGTGTTTGTATATGTTTTGACTTGTGAAACACAAAGAGAGAAGTGACGGGAGAGAACTGGGAAGAATGCTGATGAAAGTTGCATTTGAGCCCATTTGCCCATTAGAGCAAGACAAGAAATTAAGTACCATCATTGTACCCTATTACCTGCTCAGTCAGATTATACCTGGATCCCCCTCATCCCCACTTCTCAGTAAAGAGGCCCAGCAGTAGTTCTGTCTCAACCCTTGCCTGCCTTGTGACTATCCTTGGTTCTCAGGTTATGGTCCTGAAATTTCAAAGGATAGGATGTTGCTGATCTTGCAACCCAAGGTAGGAATAGGGGCATCACCAGGTGAAACATCAAAGGAGGGTGACATCACTGCTCCCCAAACACCTGCCTTTGCACACAAATGTGCTGTGGTGTTAGCCTCTGTCCCTTTAAAACACTGAAGAGATGGTGTGAGTAGGGGCAAAGTTAAGTGGGAAGAGAAAGGAGTTTTTTAAATGAATTTACTTTTTGAATAAATTCAAAATTTTAAAATTAAAGTAATATTTGTAAAATATATACATAAATAAATAAAACATCACATCTTACCAAATTTTTACTTTATCCATATGAAACAATGTACATGTAAATACATTTAGGATGTGTATATGACATTAAAATTTAAAGATATAATTTTAACTTTGGTAGTTGTTTATCTCACAATTATCGCCATTACATTCAGTGATATACAGGAATTATGATTTATGAGTAGCATTAGTACAAAAAAAATACTAATTATTCTGTATGGTGTGTTATGGGAGGGGGTCAATAGGGTGTGTGTAACACCAATCCTAATAACAGTACTGAGTAGGAAGACTGTTTCCTTTGTGCCCTCTTACAATCTTTTCCATACCATCTAGCTCAGGATAGACCGGCTGAATGTTCCACCACCCAGAGATGCTAGGTTTGTGAGTATAAGAAGCAGAGCTTCCTCAACAGTAGATGTGTTCCTGGGCTTTACTTCTGTAACAAAAACTTTAGCTCCCTCCTAAGGACAGTCAACCTGGCTCTATCCTTGGTTAATATAAATTGTTCCAAAAAATTAATAGAAACCATTAGCTTGTATGTGTGTACATAGACATGTGTGGAAAGATTGAAGGGCTCCTGTATGCAATTTTTTTATTATTATTATTATTCTAAGACATGTGCAGCAATCGCCCTCCAATGGGTGAGTGTTCCATTTACAGAAAAGGGAGAATTCTGGCACTCTGCACATGTGGAGATTATCACACAAAGGCCATTTGCACTTGAATAGTGCTATTCTAATGTTATATAACAAGAATAATATAATGGCGATATTGAAACACTTACTTTCACACGTGTCGCAGTAATGGGGCATGAGCAGCAAAATATCATTTTTACATTCGGCACAAGGGGTTGTGATCGGAGAGGGGGGAAAATGGGTCATCTCTCACTGCTAATCAACTTTCCTGTGGCTCACAAGCATGACAAAGGAAGTGATTCTGCCGAACGGCACACCAAGAGACTGAGGGATTCAATTTATTATTATTATTATTATTATTATTATTATTATGCTTTATTTATATAGTACTGTAGAATTTATTTCCGGAAGGTTTAATGATGGATTTTCAACAGCGCTATTGAAATGTGATTTCCTTTCACAGATTTACAATAGCACTAATGAAGCACTATTGCCAAGCCATTAATACTTTTTTGTCATTAATGAGACGTTGCAGTAGCATGACGCTTCCATGATATGACAAGTATGGTATGTGCACAACATTGTGTGAAAATCTTTCTGTGGTTGCGCAAACATGACAGGGGCATAGCGTTTCTCTTGCGTTTCTTACCCCTGTGTGATAATCTCTTGTGTGCTTAAAACATTCACTAATAAGCTGGGTTTCTACATATGAAATATGAACCTTCCCCATAAAATCTTTGCTGCTACTTGGAACTTTCCTTAAGGTTTGAAATACATTCATATTCAGTCAAAATAAATACAATAATATCCAAAACACAATACACTTTCAAAAGAAATAAACCTTATTAAATGTTATGTGGCTGGATTCAGTCTTCAGATGCTATAACGGAATATGAAAGCAGCAGTCCAAATAAATAATCAGAGAAGCCATTTCAGCAATACAGTATATTCAACCAACCCCAGTCAGCAGTGTGGCTGCAACATTTTGAGTGCCCCAAAGTTTTCAAACAGTTTCCAAAGGCAACTCCATGTATGTTACAGTAATTCAAATGGGATATAACCAAGGCATCTGTTATCTGTCTGTCTGTCTGTCTGTCTGTCTGTCTGCCTGCCTGCCTGCCTGCCTGTCTGTCTGTTTTACTGTGTACACACAAGAGCTCACATTGAAATGCTAAGAAAAACTGTACTTCTTAAGACCTGGTGTCATGAACAATGTTTTTCCATTTCTTCTCATCACCTTTTCTCACTTGCATAGGCACTCTGTGTGCTTTCTGCATACAAAGAGAGACAGTAGTAGGGATGGAGAGACCAAGCCCAGAAAATGACAGCCCCCAATGGCAAGACAACTCTTTAAGTACATTCATTGTTCTGCCCACTTCCAAGCTTTCTTCAGTCTCCAATAGCAACCACAAACACTCTCAGACTATGTGAGGCCCTGTTTCACAACCACCTTCTTTCTTTGTTGTTTGCTCTGTGAATTTAGCAATAAGTTATATTAAAAAGCAAAATTAGCAATAGTCCATAATAAATGAAAGTATTTGTGTTATTAATTTTTAAATATTTCCCAATCAGAAACTATTCTCAAAATACTCAACATTTTAGAAATGAAAAATACAGTCACTTGTGTATGTGGGATAGTTTTACTAGGATGCTATGCATATTTGCTCAAAAGCAGTACCAAACAACATTTTTCTAGGCCCCTTTGCTCTTGATCCCATGAAAGGCATGCCTGCTTTAAAAATGGAAGCTTGATTAGCATCATTTAGATTCTTTGGGTGCCTTTGTTTAAGCTTGTTGTATTGCTGGTTGCTTAATTTGTATTTAAGACCAGACATGGTGGCAGTATAGCATCTCTATATATGTGGCAAATGATGTAAGACAGTGCTCTAGTTTTCCAGTTTTGTTGTATCTTGCTTTTTAATCTCATAGACTAACACCACCTTATATTTAAAAAAAAAAATTAAGCTGTTTCAGTGCCTTCTTCCTAACAGTGTGGAACACACTCTGTCCTTTCCAATGGTAGCTTGAAACAATGCATTGATGATTAGATCTACATCACTGGAAACCATTTTGCAGTGCAGGAAGCAGTCCCCTCACCACCACCATGGCGCATACATGACATTAGGGGTGTGGGCAGCTGGGACATTTCCAATGGTCAGAGAATGGCCTGCTTTCCCCCTTTCTTCAAAGAATGATAGGACCAAAGACCTAACAGCTAGTTGCTTCAAGGAACTGTCAGCTAATCACTTGCAGTTACAACCCAGAAAGACAAGCTAATATGTGGCTTCACTCCTTCCCCATTCCAGTATCCTCCAGTTTGGCAGAAACAGTCCTGATTACTGCTCTGTCAGTCCACTTTTTCAGCTGGTTTTAAAATGTCCCCAGTTTCTCTCTCCTCTTCCCCCTTTTTCTCTTGGCTTGCTCAGTTGCTTAAAACTAAGTTTGAAGTACAAAGGTACAGTCACCTCTCCTTTCGTGAAGACTTGAGATCCATATTCTTGCTTATACATGGAGGGGCAACCTCCGTTAACCCCAATGGGGCACACTCCCATGGTGTGCACCCCATTCAAACCTATCGGTCTTGAATACATGTGAGTCTCCATTTTCACAGGGGGTCCAGAACAGATCCCCTCAAAAACGGAGGGTCTACTGTAATTTGTACTAACACAGCAGTGGGGAGAGGAGAGGAACAGGTAGAATCTTGCCCTTCCCAGTAGGTTCAGGCAAAAGTAAGCTGCTGCAGCATCTCCCATCTTGTGTGTTCTTCCTCAATAATCACTTTTTCCCATTTTGACCACACCCTGATGTTGTATGGTCACATGTGTACCAGCTTTCATCTGTCAAATGTTGGAGGGTACACTTCAAATAGAGAAGTAAAGCCTTCAAGAGGGAATGTTTGCTTTGAGAGGAAATACAAAGGATGCAGAGAGGAAGAACACAGGATCAACAGATTTCAAGGTAAGCAGAGACGCTTAGCTGTGCAGATGCCTCCTGATATCAAACCTTGGCACTGATCCTGCTAATAGACCAAGTTAGGTGTACTTAGGTACCCATGAGATGAACTGGACTAGTCATGACTAACTTTTCACATGGTTCCATATCCAATAAAGCAAGGCTAACTTGGTCTAGATCCAGCTATTTATTTCTAAAATATTGATTGTTTGACTAGGACTCTGCTCAGCCATGGAAATGCATAAGATGGCCCTAGGTTAAAAAGAAGGCAGTGGCTAACTTCCTTTGGAAAACTCTTGGTAAGAAAACCCTAGGACACAGCCTCCATAATTCAACCTGAATTATGAGTCAACCTAACAACAAGAAACTATTGATTGGATTTTCTATGATTTTGTTCTTGTTCAGGTAGTTAGCTCAACATTTCTGAGAACAGGAAAAAAAATGTTGTAAGTTTTGGAATCTAGATTGTTAAAGGGGAAGAAAAGAGAATAAACAGAAAAGTAGTGAGGGTGGAAATCTAAGGAGACATTTTTAAAAAAATCTACTCTTGATTGTTATGAAACAAAGTGGTATAGTCCCACCATATTCAATAACTTACCACCATTCTGTGAAGTTGAAGGCTTTCATGGCCAGCATCCATAGTTTTTTGTGGGTTTTTCGGGCTATGTGACCATATTCTAGAAGAGTTTCTTCCTGACGTTTCGCCAGCATCTGTGGCTGGCATCTTCAGATAATTACCACTGTTCCTTTCTTGCTGCTGAAAGAAATTTCAATACAAAGGCTAAATCTACACTGCAAAAATTAATGCATTTTGGCACTGCTTTAAATGCCATGGGTCAATACTATGGAATTCCGGGATTTATAGCCTTGTGAGATACTTATCCTTCTCTAGCAGAGAGCTCCATTGCTACAACAAACTACAAATCCCAGGATTTCATAGAATTAACTCCATTAATTCTGCAGTGTGACAGCAGTCTAAGGAATTTATCTCAGGGCTTAGTAAGTCAATTTACCTCTACCCAGCTTAAATCTTAATTTGGGCAGCATCCTGATATTATTGCAAGGTGTTTGACACCTAATTTGCCGACTGAATACAGCCTGGGTCCATCCCTGCTTCCAGGAGCACTCCGGCAGCCATTTTCTTAACTCAGAAAACTCCCGGATCTGAAAAAAGCCTCATGGAGTGCTCCTGGAAGCGGGACGCAGGCAGTATTCAGGTGGCAAATTAGGTGGCACAAACCTTGTGATAATATCAGGATGCCACCCAAATTAAGATTTAAGCCAGATAGAGGTAAATCGATTTATTAAGCCATGGGATAAGCTCCTAAATGTGATCCATGGTGGGTTTGTGCTCAGACTGATGACTTTTCAGATACTGGTTGTTTACTCTGGTGGAGCATAGATTTTATCCTAAGTAAATAAAGTAATGTAATTCCAAAGATGAAAATCAGCATTTACAAATATAACTGCAGACATAATTAGCTATTTTCTTTCCAAGGGAATTTTGAAGGTAAAATAGCAATATATACCAGTGCTAATTTAAAGTAACAACATATTATCTTTAATCTAAAATAACAAAGTCAACATAAAAGCAAAAAAAATCTCCCCTATCAAGAGCTTTTTAAAAAGCCTTGGATTGACTTCAGGGACACAGCTAAGCATTTCTGTTATAAGAATAGCCCAAGTACAGTACTCATGTTCATTAGCTTTTGAATTGGTTTCAAAACAATTATTTACTCCATTTATTAAGATGGGCTCTTAACAAAAGTCCTTGCTGTGTTTTTTCAACAAATTCCAACTTTCAGTTTTGAGCATACCCTGCTGAAGATGACTGTGAATAATTGTGATATACTGTGTGTTTATGTGTATATACATTCATGGGTTCTCAGATGCAGGCTGGTGACAGGGCAGTAGAGCATACAGCTCATTTTCAAGTAAGAGAAAAAATGCCAGGTGGGAGGGAAATAAAATGGTCAATTGTGAGCTGCCTTTGAGACTAACTGTGAAAGAAGTTGTAGCATAAATTTTCACAGACTTGGTCTACTTCCTCAGATGTCTATGAAACATTATGCTCCAACTTCTTTCTCTGTGGCGGGGTACAGACCGCCGCTTTGCGGCGGTCTGCCGCCGCCGCCGGTAGGTCCATGGGGGAGCCGGAGCCTTCAGACGGCGCGGCTCCCGCGCGGACCGAAAAAGAAGCTCCAAAATGGAGCTTCTTTTTGAGTCGCGTTTGCGACGTAGCAAGGCGCCTGGGGCGCACTCGCTATGTCATAAAGGCAGCAACACGTACAGACGCTCAGCGTCCGATACGTAAAGATGGCGGCGCCCGTATGAACAGGGCGCCGCCATCTTGTACGTATTCAATATGTACTAGGGTTAGGGGTGTGTGGAAGCACCGCCCCTTCCTAACCCTAGTACGTATTGTATACGTACTATTTGGCGGTCTGTACCCCGCCATAGTTAGTTTCAAAGGTACTGCAAGAGCCCGTTGCATACTGATATTCCAGACTAACACAGCTATGTCTCTGAATCCTAGCCTAATTAAAGGTGTGTTGTAAGGCCCTGCAGCACACAGAGCTTTGCACTGCAGAAAATGGAAGGTCAGGAAGAATGGCCGGGGGTCTGCCACTTCTGGATTTGCTACTTGGAATGGTTGCCTCACTGTGCATTACTCTAGGACTGGCCCAGACTAGTTACCATTTCACTAATGCAGTGGCAAAAGCAGAAAGAAGCATCAGGAATCTGTGGAACTGGATCAGGAATATTTTTACCTGGACAATAAACAAAAGAAAAAGAAAACCATGTTCAAAATCTTTGTAAGGGACACTTATAGTTTGAGTGGTACATTATCTTTTAGTGTTGCTATGACCATGAAATGCACATTACAGATGAACTTGGCAAAATGTATCTAAATGTTACAGCTTCATAGATGAAAAGTGCATATCTGACGCCACTCCAAGCTGCATCATCTGTCAGGTTATTTTACTGTGTGTAAAATGTCCTGGCCTCAAACATACCTGAATAGCCAGTTTGCAGGGCTGCAGGACAGGGCAGTGCAGCAGGGAGCCATTATCTTCTTCCTCTGGGTTTCAGTCTCTCTCCCAAATGATTTCATGCTTTTAATGGGCTTTGGGAGGACTAACGAGGCTGCTCTGTGCTGTGGATCTTTTACCAGGCAGAAGTGAAATTGTAGTTCCACCCAGAGAGGATACACACCCTCCTGACATTCAGTCTCATGTGGCTTTTTGATCTCCAAATGGATTGTGTGAGCTTCTTGATTCCTTCCACTAGCAACAACTTCTTATTGTGGGGCCTGCAGTAGATCTTCATAATCTTATTTCAGTGGTATGCATGGAATTTCTTGTGGCATTTGTTTAGTTCATGGATAGGAACTGACCACCAAATGTTGAACTGAAACTCCCAGTATTCCTCACCATTGGCTGTGCTTGCGAGGGCTGCTGCAAGTCACAGTCCAATGACATCTGGAGAACTACACAATTCCCACCTTGGTTCTTTGTGATATGCATAAACTAATGGATGTATCCAGGATTTAAGGAGCAAGCTGATAAGATCCTATTCATATTCTTTCAGTGTATGATACACTATATAACGAGGGTAGATGAGGACAGAAATGAAAGGGAAGTCACAAAGCCCGAAAAACCCACAAAAAACTCTAGTACTGACATATTTTTAATGCTGCTTTTAAATATTTCAGTGTAACACAGTGAACGGTGTTTATCACACGGGATGAATTTGTCTTAATTTCGAATGAAAAGAAAATAGGGCCAGTACACATTCACGTGAATTCGCTAGTTCATCAAATTTTCGTGAATTCAAATTGTGTTCAAACTGACTTCCCATTGCCCAAAAATAGCTTGCCATTGCTCGAAATTGCATGTGATCACCTCTCACACAATAACATGAAACCCCATGACTGCGCTCGGACTAACTTCCCATTGCCCAAAATTGCATGTGGTAGTCTATCACGCAATAACATTAAACCCCATGATTGCGTTCAGATTGCCATTGGATTATACTTCCAATTTCCCTTGTCTGATAAACTCAACAGTCTCAGAAAAATACTCTTGGAGCCATTCTACATGATAAAAATAGTTCTGTTATTTTCCCATATGTGATTCAAACACATTTGTCCTTTTTTGAGAGGGACGCAAGAAAAACGGAAGGATGCACATTACTGAACATGTTTATGTCAGATTACATGGCAGCACATTTTGTCAGAGGGCAGGTGGATGGGCATTTCTTTATCCCACTTTGGAAGGCAATGGGTATTTAAATAAAGCCTGAGAAGAAATGTGCAAATAGTTCTTTGGCTCTGCATCTGCCTCCTCCTCCCTTCCTCCAGTTATTAACTCTTTCCACCCCCATTAAACTTCTTGATATGCTTCTTTGCCTGAGCAGCAAAGAGAAATAAATGTTTGCCTTTTCCCAATACCCTCCCCCCCCCATGTTATGGCTGGGTAGAGGGGGAGTGACTACTGCCTACATACATATATCCCGCTGGCTTGGAAGCTATCTTGGGGAGGTTTCCTGGTGACCATTGTTTCTTCTCCTCTCACCCACCAAGTGGGAGAAGGGAGAACTAATTACATTAAAACCTTGCCTCAATACATCAGTCTACAACTGAATAGGTAGGTAGGTATGCTCAGAGAAGTGTAGGCAAAAGAATGCTGATGCGAAAATCTACACCAGTTCACATAACACACATATAGACCAGCCCTTAAATGTGTACTCTTCTGACCAAAGAAGATCAGTTCCTGCCCTGACATTTCTTCTTCCATTGTTCCCAGCCATATATGTGAGCAACAGTTACCTATATTAATGCTACACAGTGAAGGTAGAGAGCTAATATGTCCACCATACATTATAGCCTGTTCAGTTTCTCTGAAGAAACATTCTCCAGGTTTCTAGGCATCACATTTTCACTTCCCACAGAATGTCTGATATTGAATTACTATTATGTGTTGCAGGACTGGCTGGCTGTGTTCCCAGGTATTTTAGTTTCAAAGCAGTGTGTGTGGGTGGACTAAAATTCAGAATAAAAAAAAGGCTACTTCTTCTCACAGGTAATGAAAGCAAAGTAGGCTTTGCCCAGGCAATAGGAAATTGGCTTTAAGAATGCCAAAGGACTGGGTAGCTTGCACTCTTCAGTTGTTTCCTTTTAAGTTCAGTTTCAGAAATGATGACCTAAATATTTCAGAATGAATTTAGGTGGCAGGAAAGTTAAAGGTGTGAGCTAAGATTAATAGCAATAAACAGGAGGCATGTACTACACGCTCCAAAAGAATGTTCCTTGCATGAAAGCTGAGAACTTAAATTAAAATCAAATGCAAACCAGAATATATACTCCAGAATAATTTAAACTGAGCATTTAGAAGTTCAAAAAGGAACTGATAATTTAAATGTAATGGTTTATTGATTTTTGTTTGTGAAGTCGAAAGCTTTCATGGCCAGCATCCATGTTTTTTTGTGGGTTTTTTGGGCTATGTTTTGTTTGTTTGTTTCTGTTGCAGTGGAACTTGGCACATTTTTGGATATTCTTAATGTAAAATATGAATGTTATACAGATGTGTTTGCCAAGATGTATGTGCTATTGTGAGAGAGCTAGGTAGTCATGTTTTCACTCAGGGGCAAACCCAGGTTTGTTATTTCATAATGATACCTTGTGTTTAAGCGCAAAGTCTGGTACTGAAGATATAATTGGTAAGAAACTGCACACAGGTACTTGGGTGACTATTGGAGGAGGAATGGAGCACTCTGTCACCTCTCTATGGCAAGCATAGAAACTAGGCAGACTGCAATAGGAGGAAATCAGAGTTCTCAGCTAGCTAGTAACTTTTATGGGCTTTTTTACAAGGATGGAACACTATGTGAATCACTCAAGTAAATTGCTGCCTGGTGGAAGTGGTGGTCTTCAGAAGTTTCTGAGCTATAACTCATAGAATCTTGACCATTCTCTCTACTGATCTGGGCTGATGGAAACTGTAGTTCAAAAATATCTGCATATTTGAAGGGCTGCATTTGCCTGTCTTTCTCCCAAATGTTGGTCAGACTGAAGCTATGCAAATTAACATGCCATCAGATAAAAATGCTTAAGGAGCACACAATTGCAAAACATATGACAAAAACCAATACAATTACAGAAACATGATTATAGAAGGAAATTGGTGTGAACAAATGTCAAGCCCACTAGGCCATCTGAATGTATCAACAGCATGGCTACAGACATAATTATATAAAGAAAATGTAAAAAGTAATCAGTGTGTACAAAAACTTGGGCCTGTTACGACAGCCAAAATAAAGGCTGCTTTCGAGTCACAGTGGGGTATGGTATTTCAATGATGCATGTGTCCTAAGAGTCCAGGAGCCACACCAAAGCCACGTCCAGTCCTAGGGCTGGAGGTGTGGCTTGGTGTGACTTCTGGACTCTTAGGACGCATGCATCATTGAAACCATACCTCAACTGTGACTCGAAGCAGCTTTATTTTGGCTGTCTGTAACAGGACATTATGTGCTGATCCAGCCATGGGTAGGAACTAATGAATGCAAAAGCAGTAAAATATCAAAAGTCAATAGGGAAATATATTCAGGAGTTCTAAATTATATCCAGTTTTGATGAGACTTCTTGTTACGCTGCTAATTGTGAAAAAAACTTGTCAACTGTCTTAAAGTATTAAATGCTATGGTTAAAGGGTCAAGAATTAATATTAATAAAGTGATTCCACTAAAGTGCTTAATGGTTTTGTCTTCCAAAATAACAGTTTATAAAACTATAAACTTGCTTTACATGCTCAAAAGTCAGTACTGTGTAGTGGCTTGAGTTTTGGACTGGACTTCTCAAGACCAGCCCTGGAAACCCAGCTGGTGATTTTGGGCAAATTGTTCTACCTAAATATTAGGAAGAACTTCCTGACAGTAAGAGCTGTTAAACAGTGGGATAAATGCCCTCAGAGAGTGGTGGAGTCTTCTTCTTTGGAGGTTTTTAAACAGAGGCTGGATAGCCATTTGTCAGGGGAGATTCGATTGTGTATTCCTGCATGGCTGGGGGTTGGACTGGATGGCCCTTGAGGTCTGTTCTAGCTCTTTGATTTTATGTTCTCTCAGCCTCGAAGGAAAGTAATGACAAATCTCTTTAAACAAATCCTGCCAAGAAGACTTCATGATAGGGTCACCTTAGGGTTACCACCAGAAATGACTTGAAGGCACACAAGAGAGCATCACCATCCAGAAGAGGTGGGGAACATGTGGCTTTTAGAGGTTGTAGGTCTTCGATTCCTGCCAGCTCCAGTCCACAAAAGCACTGGTGGGGAATAATGAGAATTGTAATCCAATCATATTTGGAGGTGAACAGATTTGTTCGTTCTGCAACAGGAAATATGTTGGTTGAGGTTTAACAGCAAGCTATCCTTTCTGACAGCAACCCTTAGGGTTGGCAGCTGACCAGACTTGACTTAATTCTACACATTTAAAGGAAGCTTACTCTGTAGAAAGCATAAGGTTTACCATTTGATGCCAGAATGTGAAATTGCTAGAAGTATAGGAGATGGTAAAAACAAAAAAAGGAATCCTACTTTGGAGTTTCCAACTTTGGCAGTATTTTAGTACCTTTAACATTGGTGTAGCATGCATAAATTCACCACCCTTATGAGAGAAACAATTACTTGCTGGATTCTGTCTGTCATGCAAAGAAAGGCACAAGAGTCCTGTGAAAGAGGAGCTGGCAAATCTTATGCATGTGTTAATGACTGCAATTGGCAAGTGAAAGGCTTTCCGGGAACATGTGTGGAACAGAAGGCTTGATCATTGCATTTGCTACCTAGAATATGTTTTTCTTTTCCTTGGAGTTACATTGTGTACCAAAGATTTATAAAAATTGCGACATCCTTCAAGCCACAGTTTTATGTGCTTACATAATTTATGAACAATTGCCAGTTTTCCTTTTCTTTGTATCTTTTGGTCTTAGGATAACAATTTATGAATGTTTCTTCTTTAGTCTGTACCTTAAAGTTCATTTGGAGTGCAGGGAACACAACAGCAGCCAGATACAGTAGAATGAGAGTTAGGTCAATGGATTAAAATTATCACTGTGAGCAGAAATATTATGGGAAGATGAGAAAAATCCTCTTATTTAGCAGTTTCCTTGATGAATTCTTAGAGGAAAGGTGTGTGTGAGACGAATTAGATATGCCACCTTCCACACCCAAGAAGTGGTTTCTTGCTTATCTCCACTCAGCTGTCTTTATTTGAACCACAGAGACTGCACCCAGTTCAGATCACTACAGATAATCATCCCTCTTGTATGGAGACTTTTCCATCATGCCTTATCCTGGGGTTTGAGCAGCTAAATCAAGAACAGAAAACAGTGGCAGGTGATGCAATGGTCTCAGTAACGCTAGTGTCCTGTTGCCCTGCTTTGTATTAAACATCTAAAAACCTTGCCAAAATCAGCCAGAGAGATGAATGCTAGCTTGGCATTAATCCACTATTACTTGAAGACAGAAGCCTTCTGTCAGTCTATCTTGCATGATTTTTTGCTTATGGCCAGGACCAATAAAAATGTAAGAATGAATTACAAGCATCTACCAAAAAGCACATATTTCACATACCTGAAACGTTTTGGACTACAGCTCTCAGAATCATGAGAGGGTGGTGATGGGATTCTTTGGGAGTGGGGTTGTGACTGCACCAACATTTAGTTTTGGACAACATTTTTGTTGCTGTTTGGATTTCGTTTGTTATTTCTCTTTTAAATATAGTGCATTGTCATTCCCACTTACATTTGTGTGCGATTCGCCTTCACTCCATGTTGGTAAATCGATTCCAGAAGGGGATAATTAAAAGTTTCCACAATGAAAGCGGATCTTTTCATTATCCCCTTGTAATCACTTCTTTTTTGGCATGATTGTCATCCCTACTATGTGCACTGCTTCAAAATGCAAGACAATCATCTGTGCATCATCAGTGATGTAAGTGGCAGCCTGGACAGCCTGGCTTGAGAACTATATTTTTAAAAATAAATTAATAGAAGATTCGATTGATTGATTTTGCAACTACTTGCAATCAGTGAGACAAGTAGTTGCAGAACCAATGAATCAAATCTTCTATCAATTCTACTTTTTAAAAATTAATAGAGGATTAGATTAATTGGTTTTGCAACTATTTGTTTCACTTTTTGCAAGTCCAGTGCACCCTTTTATTACATGGGGGATCCATTCTGGACACCCCACGTAAAACAAAAAACGCCTATGCTCGAGCCCCATTTAAATGAATGGGGCTTGCGCATGCAGTGGTGCGGTGGTGCACATGTGCCACAGGTGCGCGACCCATTTGTCCCTATGGGACGCGCCGCCCTTTCCTCCCCACTCGGCTTTCAGTGTATGCTGAAAGCCGCGTATAACACGGACACACTGTAGTTGCAAAATTAATGAATTGAATCTTTTATCAATTTTATTTTATTTTTTTAAAAAATCATGTGCCCATAAGTCACACCACAAACAGAAAGACAGTGCTAAGGGGAGGGGGGATGGTGTATCTACCAAAAACTGAGGAGAGATGGTAAACACCCCTCTGGCATTAATTCCTCACCTCCGGAATGATGTGATTCAGATCTGTCATTCCCATTTGTTGAATACGCTTTGCAATCAGTTCTTTTCAAAAGAACCACTAGGAAACTAGTACCTGGAAAAACCAGGTTTTTTTGTGTTTGCCTCACTTTGGTGCTATTTAAATGGGTGCTATGACACGCCCCCGTCATGTGCGAGGGGCGGTGCTTTCAAACGCCCCTCACCCCTCACACGTGATGAGGGCGTAAAAATGGCGGTGCCCTATACACAGGGGCGCCGCCATTTTGACGTGACGGATGCCTAGCATCCACACGTCTCGGTGCCTTGATGATGCCGCAAGTGCGCCATTGGTGCCTTGCGGCATCATAATGGCACTGCAGAAAGAAGCTGCTGTTTGCGGCTTCTTTTTGTTGCACAAGGGAGCCGTACGGTTTGTCCACTGCGGCTCCCTCACGCAGCAAACTAGGGTGGTGGCAGACCACCCTTTTGGGTGTTCTGTATCCCGCCTTTATCACAACAGAAATCGATCAAAGTAGGATCAGAACTGGTTTCAGATTGGAATGACGGTCATATAAACGGATCAATGATTTGCTTTAAATTATAGTGGGAATGAGCCCCTAATGTGAACTATTCAGGGATTTAAAAAGAAAGTTTAGTACAGATTTTCAGCAGTGAGATGTTAAGACTGTTGTGTGATTAAATCTTTACTAGTAATTATTATTGCATTATCTGGAAATGGAATTTTTCTGTATTCAGCTCTTCTGATGTTGCTGTAATCCACTCTGAACATGGTTTTAACATGCAAAAGCTATATACAAACATGATGCTGTAAAAATGCTGATCATTTGCCATCAGTTAATTTTAGATGTTGCAGAGAGAATTGTGATATTTCCCAGCTCCAACCATGGGAAAAATTATACCTGCTGGATATTTGCATCTCTTGCAACTGTTAAAGGCACAGTATTTTTGTGAACAGAGAAAGGAAAGGGATCATGGGGATTAAGAAAACAAAATGTGCTTCAGATTGTACACTCCGCCATTACCTACAATCAATCTGAGAACACTAAATCTTTTCTCTGTAAAAGAACTTAGAAAAGAGGGCTTCTGAGTGGGGGAGTAGCATGTGCTGGTCAATCTGTTCATGACCCACATATTTGCATAATGAGCAAATAATTCACACAATATGCAGATTTGGCTGCATTAATGTGGGGAACTAGATGGTGACAACCCTGAGAGACAAAAACTGCTGATGCCTGGTATGGAGGGAAAGACCAACAAGAGACAAAAAGTTGGCCGATAAAAGGAATGGGGAGGATTTTGGCAGATAATTAAATTTAGGCTTTAAGGTTTTAAACTGATCATGGATGCATTACACAGGAGTTAAATCCTATTGAGCAAAGTGGGATGTGATGAGTGCAGTTATTTATTACATTTAAATGATACTTATTCTCCAGTAAGCTCAAGGCCACTGACCCATTTTATCCTCACAAACCACCACTTTGTGCAATGCATAGCCATCCCAAAGTTGTGTGTTTTATGGCTGATTGAGAATTTGAACCTGGATCTGCAAAATCCCACTTTCAGTACTCTTATCCATTACACCACACTAGCACTCCAAGTGCCATTGCTCAAGCCTTTGTAGAAAATTGCAATTGCCTCTCCCTCGTGTTTTAATCCAGTCCGTCCTCCTTTTTAGGGACATTTCAGTTTAAGGGTTCCAGATGTTTTCGCATGTTTTGTCGCCAAGCCTTGTGGCCTTTGCAGGAGGAAAAATTTAGGTCAATTTGTCCTTGGCCCCCCAAAAGTAACAGACCACTTCTCAGCTTCCATGTATAATATGGCTCCTTTGCTCTGTCCCTTTCAGATTTTACTCATTCCCAAAAGCATTGCACATGTATGCAGGATCACTAGACATGCTCCTTTTCCAGGACATTTCCTATGTGTCAACCTTCTATCCAGGAGAAATTCCAAAATATCTTTCAATTTGCGCATGTCTGAGGCTTCATCCACACTATAGCAATAATCTTGTTTGACATCACTTAAACTGCCACAGCTCAATGATATGGAATTCTGGGAGTGATAGTTTTGTGAGACATTTTGTCTTCTCTGTCAGAGTTTTGGTGCCACAACAAACTACAATTACCAGACTTCCATAACCATGGCAGTTAAGGTAGTGTCAAAGTGGATTATTTTTGCAGTGCGGATGCAGTCTACGAAGTACACTGAGTGGTACCATGTTTGCTGTTCCCCTTTGAGAAATGTGTCCACTTGGCAGCCTTTCCTCACTGCAAATAGGGGGATAGGATGGATCCTTCTAAAGTCCTTTTTTCCTAGGAGCAGAAGCCACAGACAAGAGTTGTCCCCAGAGCTGAGAGCACATTGGTTCCTTGGACAGGAGAAGGACAGCAAAGCTGTTAGAAATGGGTTGCTTCAGGGCACAATGCAAATGTTGAAAGGATTCCCCCCCCCTTAATTTCAGCACAAAGGACAAATGAAAGGAACGATTTAAATGTAGATTCAATCAAGGGTTTGTTGCTACTGAAGTGCAATTTTAAGCACTTGTCAGAGTTCTGATATATTGCAAGCCAGCAAGGCATTTTAACAAAGATTAAGTTCATCTTGGTTTTCAGACTGCATTTGAAAAATGCAGTTAATTAATAAAATACGTACATAATAAAATACATATGCAATGTAGCCGTAAATAAACCATAAGAAATGATTTTATATTAACATTAGTGTGTTTAGCTTCTCTTTTGTAATGTCCTATATTTTTCTTGAATGGCCTGTATTTTGAGGTGCCTTGTCCTCCTTTGCGGTTTGGCAGTTTAGAATTCTGGGAGTTGGAGTTTGTTGTGGGGCCCATAGGTTTGGCACCGCTTTAACTCTTTTTGGCTCAAGACTATGGAATTCTGGGAGATGGAGTTTGTTGTGGGGCCCATGTTGGCCAATACTCTGGGATTCTGGGATTTAGAATTCCCTTAAAGAGCACACTTGGAGGGGGGGGGCTGTGCTACAAGTCCTCTCAGTTCACACACTGATTCTGCTGACCATCACGGCTAGGTCTATATCGAAATCCATGCTTCTTACTCCAAATGGGGGAGATTTGGGCAGAAGGCAGGGCTGGCAAAGGAGGGCGCCTCAGGCCCCTGGAGGCAGCCTCTCCTCTGGCCTCCTGGGCGGAGGAGAAGGGGGCCTGGTTTGGGGGGAAGGCGGTGCCAGGGCCGGGAAGGGAGGGACAGCCGGCTCCCGGCTCAGAGCCAGGCAGACTAGCGAGGCCGAGCCCAGCGGGAGCTGCGGGAGTCTGGGCTGCAGCAGCAGCAGCAGCAGCAGGTGGGGAGGTCCGGCGCCCCCGGGGCCAGGGCCAGGGCCATGAGGTGAGCGGGAGAGGCTGCCTTGGGGGCCCTCGGGAAGGGGCGGGCCGACCTCCTTTCCCCGGACGCGTCCTCCATTCCAGCCTTCTGCCCAGAGCATGGCTTTACATTTCTGAGAGTGTTTTTAGGCCAGGCTGGCCAGGCGTCCTCCTTTTCCAGGGCATGTCCTCCACCCCAGCCTTCTGCCCAGGAGGAAACCCCAAAGGTCCTCCTTTTTGAACATGGGTTTGCATTTCTGTGTGTGCCAGGCGTCCTCCTTTTCCAGGACCTGTCCTCCAATTCAGCCTTCTGCCCAGGAGGGATTCCCAGAGGTCCTCCTTTTGGAGCATGGGTTTACATGGATATGAGTGTTTGGAGCCTTTGTTCGGCCCCATTCTTCGATGTCCCCCATTTTGCGGTGCCTTGTCCTCCTTGGCAGCGAGGACACCCGGTTCCTGGTTCTCCCTCAGGTGTCCCAACCTCAAAGGAGGACCTTTGGGAATCGCAAAATGGAGGACCTTCAAGAAAAAGGGAGGACATGTCCAAATCAAAGCTAAAAACTCTCCTAGAAAGAAAGCTAAGCGCCAGCTTCTTAGTTGTGCTCAGAATGGAGGACCTTTGGGAATGCCTCTTGGACAAGAAGCTCAAAATGTAGGACAGGTCCTGGAAAAGGAGGGCGCCTGGGGACCATGGACTCTCACTGGAAGTCTTTCTTCTCTGCTTTTCTCTCCTGGAAAAGGTTTGCCGCCAGCAGCTCCTGCTGACAAAGTCACTTCGGAAGAAAAGGGAAGAGAAGACGTTGTTGGGTAAACTTTCCTCAACTCTTCCCACTCAAAGGGAGTCTGAGGAGGAAAGCTGTGGGGAGTAGACCACAACAAGGCAGGAGAAAGGCAAATCTAGGGCTCTTTATACATAATAAAATACATTTCATAATTCTAAGGGGAACACTGGGGCTGGTGTCAGGAGGAGGACACAAAGTGGAGTTAGCTACTTCAGAGCTAGGAGGACTGGAGCGGGGTGTAGTGGCTGAGGTATTGGACTCTGACTCTGGAGACTGGCTCAGCCATGGAAACTCCCTGGGTGACTTTAGGCAAGTCACCTTCTCTCAGCCTTAGAGGATGGGCAATGGCAAACCCCTTCTGAAGAAATCTGCCAAGAAAACCTACATACACAGCCTGGTTTTAGGGTCACCAGAAGTCGGAAAGGACTTGAAGGCACACAAGAATAACAACAACAACAACAACAACAAATTTAATCTCTAAGGCATCACCTGATAACAACACAGAGGAGGGCGTGGAAACACCATTGAAAAGAATCCTGCTGGGAAGAAAGCATATGCAATCACAAAGAATTAGAAGAAAAAACTGAAACACTCCGTCCTCTAAAGGACTGTGAGGAGTAAGGTCTTATTTATGGTAGTTTTGGTGTTGTTGTTGTTGTGTGCCTTCACATCATTGTGGACTTATGGCATTCCTAAGGTGAATCTGTTAGGGGGGTTTTCTGGTCAAGCTTTGTTCAGAGTGGGTTTGTTGTTGCTTTCCTCTGAGGCTGTGCAAGTATGACTTGTTGAAGGTCACCCAATGGATTTCAATGGCTGAGAAGGAATTTGAACTCCAGAGTCATAGTCCCTCACTTAAACCACTACACCATGCTGTCTAATGATAAAGGTAATGGTTTTCCCCTTTGACAAGGTTGTCTAGTTGTCTCTGACTGTAGGGGGTGGTGCTCGTATCTGTTACTAAGCTGAAGAACCAGTGTTGTCGAAAGTGACTCCATGGTCATGATCCATTTGCACCTTTACATGCTTTCAGACAACTACATTGGCAGAAGCTGGGACTAATGACGGGATTTAACTCCATCATATGGTGCTTGGGTCTCAAACTGCCAACCTTGCCACGGTCAGAGCGACTTAACTGCTGAGCCACTGCAACACTCAAATTCTGTGCATGTCCCAACATATTTAAAAGAGCTTATTCCTGACTGCATGAGGGTTCAGTGGACTTATTTCTAAGTAGTATGTAGGGAGATCTTGTAGCGCAGTGGCCACCAAACTGTGCCCTTTAAGAGATTTTGGACTTCAGCCATATTAGCCAGTAGTCTGGGATTCTGGGAGGTGAAGGCCAAAATCCCTTAAAGAGCACAGTTTGGGGACCACTGCATAGCTTCTTTGAGACGAACTGAAAAAAAGAAGCTGGCAGCATGTGCTTTTGTAAACTTAAATCTTCTTCCTCAGATGCATTTGGAGCATACTGAAGAAGTAGATGTAAGTCTACGAAAACTCATGCTGCCAACTTCTTTCAGTTAGTCTCAAAGATGTTCTGGAACTCTCTACATACTGATTCTACAGACTAGCATGGCTATACCTTTATTTCTAAATGAACATGCACAGGATTGCCCCCTTAGTGCATTGGAGCAAAAAGCATTGACTCAGTGCAGGCTGTTGTGGTTACCTGCTTGAAAAGAACAGCTTAGTTAATTAGATGCATCAGAGAATTTTTGCCTGGGCTCTGATAAATGTTTTAAGTGTGAAGGTGTCAGATGAAGTGGGCCAGTTTATTAAAGCTCATGCTGTAACAAATCTCAGTCTTTACTGTGACGCAGGACTCTCCTGTTCAGACTTTGTACTATAAGGGATTGTACGGGATAAGATGGCTTTGACCTTGCTCAGGCTCCAGTGAACAGTGCAATGGTCTGCATGTCGACTCAGAAGTTAATACTATTGACTTCTGGTGCTCCGGTTCATTGGTGAGTTGATAGAGAATCAAAGCCATTTTCCACTCAAGAGTAAGGATACGGATCTTGTGCTGTTCTAATGCATCTTTTTACAGTATGGGAAAATATTTTTGTTTTGAAATTGAGAGGAGTTATGGAAATTAATTATTTATGATAAGGCACAGTGCTCTGTTTCTCAAAGAGTTCTTTAAAAAGTCATATTGGTTAAAAGCACAGCTGAACAGTATATCTCTGGACCACAGCTCCATTTTTTTTAAAAAAGTTCTTTCTCCTTCTTATGTTCCCAGAATCATTAGTATACTTTGTGTGTATTGGATTTGCCATGAGCAAATTTTGAATGATCCTTTAAAAAGCTGAAGTATGCATTGGTGGTAGAGGTACTCTGAGTGCTAGATTCATTTTGCATCATGGGCTCAGTTCCAAATTTTTCCTTAGGTGGACCCCTTCCCAATGATGCATTAGGCCATAGGAGGATTGCAAGAAGGCGGGATCCTGTAGTAGATGGTATCACTACTCTAGTCTCACTATGCCTTTCAAACCTTATAAAATTCTCTTAGTGAATTTATTACTGCGGGAAATCTAAAGGAATCTTCATATTCTGATTGGAAAAAAATGTACATAATATGCTTTCCCACCAATACAAGCTGTTCCAATAAAAACTACTACTTTACCTGCTTTACATCTTTACTGAAAGCCACCATGGCAACAACCACTTTTGCAAAATTATTCTTGGCAAACATTCTAGGTTACAATTCAGTAGTCCCTTTACTTAAAAAGACAGCTTTTGCTCTGCTTTGTTGTTTAACCATTAATGTATGTGCATATGGGATAAGAAAAACACCTATTCTTCTGGATTAAACACACAACTTCCTTTAAAAGATTCAGTTTAGCTATTTTTTTCCATATTGCCTTTGCAGTAATACATATAACAATGTAGTCATAAAGCACTAGATCTGCTGACTAGTGATGTTAGAATAGGACAGACGAGGGACATCTACTCCAAAGGTCCTGTTAGTTTTCTGAAGAGTTTCATGGGCATAGATTTAATGCTAGTAGTGTTCCTGCCAAGGATAGGCTCCCAATTAAGGTATTGTGGAGAAGCTTTGGATTCAGATTCCAAACATCTTTGTAACATGAGAGGGCCCAGGATTGAGAAGGATCTGCTGAGTTTTGCCATATCATCCCTGTTATCCTAGCCACAGGGTTTTTGGAAATGGTGGATCACCACCAGTGTGCTGCCTTTCCCCATTAGAAACCATCCTTTAACATTGATCCAGACTTATTCGCTTTATTGCTCTTTTCTTGTTTAAAAGGACAGACTGCACTCCTGATGTTCAGTTGACTTTAGCTCTTGGTATGGATGGTAAAAATGAAGTGGATTTTTCCAATAACAACATCGCACCGTTGTGGAGGAGAAGGTCTGCTCACCAAGTCCATTTGCATACAAAGAACAAGCCTAGGCCCCAGTCCTACCAGAGTTCCACTGGAGTCCTCTTCACAGATTTTCCTGTAGAAGATAGAGACACGTTCACTTTAACTCAGCCTGCTGAAACAATAATTACTTCTCCGGACAGTACACCCATTCAAAGGAGTCCTCTACCTTTTGGCTGCAGCCTTGGCTCTGTGCCAAATGGCAAGGTTCAATTTCCAGAATGTAAAACTTTCTCCCCAAGGCATTGTGAGCAATCACCTCAAGCATTGAAAATGGTTTCAAATAAGTCTATACCTTTTACAGCCAATGGTTCAGCAGGCAGTAAGCTGGTTAACCGAGGGAGGGTTTGCAATCAAACAGCACAGACTCCAGAACAGACTGAAACTGCTTTTACATCAAGTCTTGGATTGTCACTTACAGAAGTCATGTATTCACCAAATAACAACACAATGGCTGCATTAGTGTTACAACCTAGCCAACTTTCTAAAAACTCAGAGAAGACATCTGCCTGCCTACCTGCTCCCTTGGAACAACAGCATCTGCCTCTCCAAAGAATACCATCAAATCAGAATGAGATCATAGAAACACCACCTGTTGTGCTGAGTACAAATAGTCCTGTTGCTTTAAAAGTGGGGAAGCAGCAGATCATCCCTAAGAGTTTAGCTTCTGAAATAAAAATAACCAGCAAAGCCAATAATCAAAATGTGGAACCGAGCAAAAGGGTTCTGAAGGTCCGTAGTATGGTGGAGGCCCTTGGTGTGCCTTTGGTAGCTGGTGGAGATGAAGAGACAGAAGGTGATGTGGAAAGCCCAGGGATGCTGAGACGTAGTTTGCGGTCCACTTCATACCGGCGAGCTGTTGTGAGTGGAGTTGATTTTGATAGTACTGCCAACTTTAAAATGAAAAACAGGATGTCTCAGCCAGTGCTGAAGGCAGTTGTAGAAGACAAGGAGAAATTCTCCAGTTTAGGAAGAATAAAGGTATGTAAACAGATTCATCTTAATTTGTTAATGATTTGTAATTTGGATTTTTAAAAAATATATATTTTTAAGCTGCCTTTGTAATCTACTCACTTTGCAAGGAGTTCAGAATAGTCTCAGAAACAGTCAAAGATAGCAACTTGCTAAAAACCACCTTTTAAGCTAAGTGATAGTTCATACTATAATCTGTATTATGCTTGTTGTGGTAAATAATGTCAGGTATAATGAAAAGATGCATGACTGCAGACATGCAGTTATGAAGGACAGCTAATGATAGGACAGTGATGATTGGAACAAATACAGATACAAAGCTATTTGTACATAGGGATGCCATAACCCGGTGGCCCCCGTGACCAACCCGCTTTTGGGGGCCCCCTCCCGGTCCCGGTACGGTTTGGCCCCTAGCCCCTGGTTCGGGCTTCCCCTGCCTCCTCCCCGTCGTCCTGCGCGCGGCTGTGCGCCACTCTCCCCACCTGGCGCACTGGCGTAGCCTAGAGAGCAGCTCTTTAAAACATCTGCCACTCAGAGCTATTATATACCAAGTGAGCCCACTTGGTATATATACCCTCAGGAAGCCTTACTTTCCAGGTTACAGTGAGAAAAGAAAAAAAAGGCCATAAATCGTTCATGTTGTCTGGGAGTTTAATTGCCTCATCTTTTAAATGTAAACCGCGTCAGTATTCTTGTAATTCTTTATCACAGTATCGTTTTTGAGGCCCTAAACACCTTTAATTGTAATGTGCAAATTTATCCCGAAGCTGACCAATGGGAAAGAAGCAATCAGCCCTCCGCTTGGGTTGGTTTTCAATGGCTTGGAAGGAAGAGCTTTTGCCTTGCTTGTAAATAGGAAGGGCTTTGGGATAGCAAAAGGCTGCAGAAATAGTTTGACTCCCCCCCTTAAACATCCATGGCTCAGTGCTATAGGATTCTGGGAAGTGTAGTTTCTTGTGGCACCAGAGCTCTTTTGACAAAAGGAGGCTGAATAGTCCACAGAGGAGGCGTTGCCTGAGGGCAGAGCGGTGGAAGAGAGGAGGCTGCTCCGGATGGTCCTGGCACTTCCCTTGGCTCCCTCCCTCCCTCCGCCTCCTCCTCCTCCTCCTCTCGGAGCAGCCCCACAGCCAAGCTCATTCACACTCCCAGGCTTTTCTCTCTCCCCCCCCTCTCTGCACTTTGAGACCCCTTTAACTGCCAAAGCTCAATGCTCTGGAATTCTGGTGTCTGAGGCATTTGGCCTTCTCTGTCAGAGAGCTCTGGTGCCACAATAAACTACAATTCCCAGGATTCCCCAGCACTGAGCAGTCTCAAACTGGACCATTTCCTCAGTGTGGATGCACCTGGGGAGGAATTCTGGGCACTGCAGTTCAACTAAGTTTGGAGAGTTATGGGACTCTCTGTCAGAGATAGCTCTGGGGCCACAGTGTACTACAATTCCCAGCATTCCCCAGCACTAACCCAGGACAGTTAAGTCACTCTCAAACTGGATTATTTCCTCAGTGTGGATGCAGCTTTGGTGAGGAACTCTGGGCATTTCAGCCCAGCATTGTTTTATTTCTACAGTGTATTTTGGACCAGAGACAAGGTGACCAGGCATCCTCCTCCATTTCCAGGACATGTCCTCCATTTGGATCATGGCTAAGAAGCATGGATTTATAATTACATGGGTGTTTTTAGCTTTTATTTTTGGCCATGTCCTACATTTTTTTGCTTGGGTGCCCTACATTTTGGGGTGAGGGCATTGGTCACCTTGGTCAGATAGCTTTCCAGGGGTTTAACTGCCATTCTGCTGTGGTGCTGGAACAGACCACCATTCCCAGAATTCCATAGCATTCAGCCAAGGCAGTTAAAGTGGTCTCAAACCAGATGATTTTTCCAGTGTAGATGCAGCCCAAGCCTTTTGCCTCTCTTATGCCTGAGATTTCAAAGCCCAGCCCTGGCACCACAACAAACTACAAATCCCAGGATTCCATAGGATGGAGTGATGAGAGTGAAAGCAGTGTGCAGCAGCCTAAGTGTGCTTAATGCAGTTCTTAACATGGTGCACCTCTTGCCTACAGAGTCTCCCAGGCCCCAGCGGGGCCCTAGAGTCCTCCAAGGCCTTGCTGGGGCTTGGGAGAGGCTGTCTCCCAGGCCCAGTGAGGCCTTGGAGAAGGTTTAAAAATGTAGGACCTTTTTTTTGGTTAATTTCCTGGCCAGGGAATTTTTTAAAAAAATGTCCTACATTTTAAGCCTTGTCCTACATTTTTTCCCAGTTTTGAGGTCCCCCAGTATGGCAACCCTATTTGTACAGCTTGTGCCTCTCCCTGAATTACACTGACTCATGTGTTTGGTGGAAAGTATTCAGAACAGCTAGAAAACACCCAAGAATCAGAAGGGTGAGAGGCCAGGTGTTCATTAAAGGTAAAACAGGCTAATTAGTGTTAACTGCTCACCCAAGAAGATTCCTTATCTCAGGCCTGTTCCAGACTGCCAAAATAAAGCTGCTTGGGGTCTCTTCGGAGGCAGGCTGTTTAAATGATGCATGCACCCTAAGAATCCAGAAGCTGCACCAAAGCTGCCCTCCAGTGCTTAGGAATGGAGTCTGGCTTTGGCGCGACCTCCGGACTCTTAGGACCCATGCATCATTTAAATAGCATGCCTCCAAAGAGACCCAAAGCAGCTTTATTTTGGCAGTCTGGAACAGGCCATAGTGTTCTTTTAACTATACATTTGCTATTCAAACTATGATGTGAGATAGGAAGCCATCTTCAGACTGTCATGGGGAGATGTTACACACACACACACACGGATTGTCAAACTTTTGCTGATTGATTAGTGTCCTACACAATTTCCTTTTCCAGAGGTCTTGTACCCAAAACGTGTCTTTGAAATCTAGTGTAAGACTACGGCGGGGTACAGACCGCCGCCAGTAGGTCCGCGGGGGAGCCGGAGCCTTCACATGGCCCGACTCCCGCACGGACCGAAAAAGAAGCTCCAAAATGGAGCTTCTTTTTCCGTCGCGTTTGTGACGTAGCGAGGCGCCAGGGGCGCGCTCGCTACGTCACAAGCGGCGCGACGCGTACGGACGCTCAGCGTCCGATACGCAAAGATGGCGCCGGCCATGTAGAAGGGCCGGCGCCATCTTGTACGGACGGAGTCCGTACTAGGCCCAGGGGCGTCTGTAAGAGACGCCCCTTTTTTAAAATGGGACGTCCGGAGGACGTCCCAAATGGCGGTGCAGAAAGCACCAAAGAAAACTTAGTAGGGCTTTCTCCATCTGCTCAGAGCTGGAAAGGGAAGGGCAAGTTCTACCCAATACTGAACCAAGCTAGGGATGGGGCAGGGACAGAAGATTGTTTTGGCTTTCTGTTTGTCAGCACTTAAAACTCCTCTTGGGAACAATGGCAAGCTATATATCTCTTCTTGTCCCTAGCTTGGACCTGGAGAGAAGATACAGTGTGTGTTGGCTTGCTCTGTCTCTGTGCTTAACTGGCAGCTTGTGCTTGGAATGCCAGTCAGATGTACAGACAAACCCATGCACCTTCACCCTTCAGTCTGTCAGGGTACAGAGCCAAGACAAACACTAGACATTTGTTCAGCCAAACACTGAGGCTGGGGAGACTTTGCTATCCTTCTCCCTTCCTTTATACTTCCAGGTTATTGTGTGCCAAGGCCTGTCTGACTTCCTGCCATGGTGAGTGGGTCAAGCAAAATTAAGACTTTTATTTATATAGCTCATCTCTAGTCATTTATACTAAAATGGACAGAAAGATTCTTTTTGCATGAATCACACTGCAGGAGAATGGTGTGATATAAATTTTGAAAATAAATAAATATAGTTTCCTGTAAGCGCTTGAGGCTTGAAATTCACATCTAGTCTTTGCACATTATATGTTCTATTACAAACAGAAGACCTTTGTGGGAGTATTATCAATATTACTTTTGTTCAGTTATTGCTCACTGTGAACCATACTACCAGCTTTGAACCAGATCGATAAATACATGGACATACTCTAAACCATCTTTCTAAAATCAACCTAACTTCAGGGGGTTGTGTGTGCTGAGCTGCAAGTATGAGAAGTAGGATGCAGGTACCTTCCATTCTTTCTGCCATGGACAGAAAGATTCCTTTTGCATCAACATTTTGTGAAAAGTATGTACCACATGCTGATCCCAGAGTATGTACTGATAAGGATATCTGGAGTTGCTAATTTTTGGCTATAGATATGCACAGATAAACATTTCTGGCCTTCCAACCCCATCCTATAGACAAGTGTACAAAAATGGCACAGGAGAAGCTGCTTCTGGTTCCTTACTTTTTACTTAATGGCATTTACAGAATTAGCATTGTTCTAACTATCAGATTCCCCTTTGCTGTTCCCACAGACCTTTCAGGTCCACAAACGATGTAATTTATTGTGAAAGCATCTCTACCTAACCTAAACATTCCTTCTGCATCTAGCTGCCTCCCTTGTAAGCTCAATAAGGAAAGTTTAAATAAACATATTTGAAAGTTGAGATGCATAACCAAGATTTTTCTTGTACAGTACAGTATTGTCATTGCTAAAAGTATAGTACTTATATTAATGCCAAGTTTAAGTTTCATGCAATAGATTTACAGTATGATCACACAGCTGATTAATAAATTAATGGCATTTATTTTAAATTATTTCCAAATAAATGGAAGATTTCAGTCTTTAATTATATTGCCTAAATAATGATGTAATAAGACACTTCAGAGGAGGACTTAACCGTTTGATTGTTTGAATTTCTCATAGCTGTGATTCATTTTATTTGTAACCTACACTCTAGGCTTGTTGTTTTTGTTGCTGTGTGTGTTCAGGTTGTTTCTGGCTTATGGTGACTCTAAGATGAACCGTGAGGTTTTCTTGGCAAGATTTGTTCAGGGGGGCTTTAGCTTTGCCTTCCTCTGAGGCTGAGAGATGGAAGTTTATTGTAGTGGTCCTGGAACGGGGCTGTAGCGTTCCAAAAGGGAACATTCTGGGGATGCTTGTTGGTGGGGAACAGATTTTACCGCACAGCGGGAACACTGCTGCCACCACCGAGCATCCTCATCCCATTCCAGATGCGTCCCAGAGGGGGCGATTTTCGGGAACGCATCCGGAACAGGATGGGGACAATCAGCAGTGGCAGCAGCATTACCTCTGTGCGGTAAAATCTGTTCCCCACTGCCAAGCATTCCCAGAACGTTCCCTTTTGGAATGCTACAGGCCCGTTCCAGGACCACTGCGATAAAGTTCATGGTGACTTATCCAAAGCCACCCAATGGGCTTCCATGGATGAGTAGGAATTTGAACCTTGGTCTCCAGAGCCATAGTCTAATGCTCAAACCAATACACCATGCTGGGTCTCATCCTCTAGGCTAGGGGTACTTTAAAACATACTGGATTAAAAATCAACAGGATGACTTAAAATTGTGTAGTGAAGCACTCCAGGACTAACCATAATTATTACTGCTGTATTCAAACACATGTCCGTGACATAAAGTAAGTATATGTGTGATTTTTCATGGCTTGTTTGTTATACTACTGTACACTCATTTGAATAAATTGTCTCTTGTGAAGGAGTCCCCAGTACACAGTTTAGAAATTAATGCTGTTTTATAGAACGGGAAGCTGTTCTATAGAAGCTAGAATCAAAGCATGTCTGTTTCATACAAATGCTGTGGACTTTTAAAAATTATAATAGATTAATGAAATCACTTGCATATTTATGAATACTACAAAAATGAACCATTTGTCTTTTTCCTTTAAAAGAATTTATTCTATTCAGAAGTACAAATTATCCACAACCCAAATGTACCATGTGATGCAACTGATATGCATGTGGAACTCCTCCATTTGCTGATTTCTATTCTATTAATTTTAATAGAGGCAGCAAGTTCATGTGTGCATCTTTTTGTGGTAATTTTGGTGGGATCTGAAGTACTCTCAGCTTTTCCAGTTACAAATATTTTGTGGTAGCGGTTACAAGCATGTCTTGCTAATGGCAAAATATTTATTCACGTTTGTTTGTAGCACAGAATGTGACATTTCTTTTTCTTATGGTATTTGATACATAGTCTTATATTCACTAGTTTTCCACCCTTTCTCTTCATCTTAGAAGAAAATGCTGAAAGGACAAGGGACCTTTGATGGAGAAGGTAAGAATGGTTTCAGGTTGTTTCTTTAGGGCTTTTGGGCAATTTGATGTGATAGCTGCAGAAAAGACACAGAAAGAAACAAATAAGATGTACTTTGCAAACAAAGGTTTGTAGTAGGACATAACTAAATGGATTTCTTTGTGTATAATTATTTAGGTATAAATATTCATTTTTGGGGACTGAACCAGACTACTAGTAGGTAGGGGAAACCCGGAGGCTAGGGAAGCTGTGGCCCTCAAGCTGTCTGATTTCATTTCCCACTATTTTTAGTCACCCTAACCAGTGGTCAGGCATACTTGGAGTTGTGTTCAGCAACGCCTGAAGGCTCACAGATTCCCCCCCCCCCCCCGCCTTGATATAAGAAGACTATGAGTGTTAAAATGCTGTTTGCAAAATACAGTAAATTATTTCAGAAATGCAGAGTGATTTTGTGTTGCTGGTTCCCCCCCCCCTCCCAGTTACTGTTGTTTCTCTTGACAGATAGCATAGCTGTTTGGTTCTTTATGTCTATTGAAAGTTATCAGTCTTGGCTATAGTGCATTATCTTTCTATTCACTCCCTTCCCCCTCCTCTGCTTTGTATCTCCTTTGTTTTGTATCTGCTCTCCAGTCCATCAAGACGATCTGTTTGTAATCACTATGTTTCCATACTCCTTTGATGATGAATTTTCCAAGCAATATTTTGTTTATTGTTTACCAATTAGACTGTCCTGCCAAAAAAACTTTATGAGTACTTTTTTCTCTTTCAGAAACATTAAAAAAAAAACACCACTCCTTTGTCTTTGCTGTACTGTACTTTACTACTCTCACAACCTTACATTTCCTTTTGGCCACTTCTTAATGCCAATTTTGATTTAGTTTCTTCTTTAAAAGCTTAATTTCTCTTAGTCTGAAACTACATCATGTTCTTGTAACTATGATGTACATGCAGAGTTTGCATGGTGTATTATATTTGTTAATTCCTTGTTGGGTTGCCAAAACATTTACTGTAGTTGCTTGGCACAGTCCTTAAGTGATGTGGTGTTACCAACATTATATATTTACATACAGTACATATTTTCCTACAGTTTATAGACTTTAAGCTCAAGTTGTAAAGGGTGTTAACAACTGAGCTCTGACATAAGAAATTAAAAGGAATGCATGAGTGCCTACTGAGCAGATAATATTCAAGTTTTGTCCCCACTCAGCAAAGAAAATTAATAGAGGAGAAACAATGACTACACAGAACATGCATGTTGTGTGTATTGTTTGCCTTCAAGTTGTTTCTGACCTATGACAATCATAAGGCAAGCCTATCTCAGGGTTTTCTTGGCAAGTTTCTTCAGAGGAGGTTTACCATTGCCATCCTCTGAGAGAGTGCTGTTTGTCCAAAGACAGCCAGTGGGTTTTCATGGCTGAACTGGGATTTGAACCCTGGTCTTCAGAGTCAAAGTCCAATGCTCAAACCATTATGCCACACTGGCTCACATAAAACATGTACAAATACATGTCTTTTTTCATTTGGTCTGAACACAAATACAGCTGCTAGTGCTTCCCTTGCGAAAAGCCAGACCAAAATAAATAAATAAATAAATCCTTAAAACAAACCCTGAATTCTTTGTCTGACTTGTTGCAGAGAAATAAGCCAGAGCACTAATTGTACTTGCATACTGACAATAGTAAACAAACTACAGGTTGAAACAGAAGTGACAAGCAATGTATAACAACTTGCTGCTTGTAGCTGATAAGCTACATCACAAAGCATGGTGGGAATATATTTTGCCATATTGAGTCATTTTGCAACCACCATCTGGAATCAAACCATAGATTCAAAGGAATTTTCTTTTTTAAATTTGGCAGTAGTCTAACCTAAGGCACTCTTGGTTAGTTTCCTTGACTTGTTTAGCTATGGCAGTCACTGATACAAAGGGTTGTTTCCATGAGCAGAGCAGTACATTAGTGGTAAGGGTCTAAGACCACAACAGGCATTTGCAATAAAAGTTCCTTGCAAGCCGTGCTGACTTCTGTAATATAAGAAGCTATCATTACATTCTTGATTTTAAGAAGTATGTAGAAAATTAACAAAGAAAATTGTTATGTACTGAAATTTTAATTTTCCTATAGGTCAGTAAGGGAGTTTTCGGTTATGATTTTTAAAAATGTTTGTTTCAGTGCTTAAACACATGGCTTTATTGGATATTTTTTTGTTTTGGGCTATAAATTGCCTGGCACATGATTTTATGGAAAGGCAAATAAGTAATAAAACATGTTTAGGCTTCAATCCAAAGGTCCATTTGAAAGGTTGGAGGATTTTTCAGATCTTCCCCTGATGAGTGGTGAGAGAGATCTGTTCTTGGAGGGGAAGATCTAGTCTCCCTGGTAACATTTAAAAAGAGCTCAAAACCTTCCTCTTCTGTCAGGCCTTCCCCCCTGTAAAATGAAGCTGTGTATTCCCATTCCCATCGATTCTCTGCCTTACCCTATTGAATGATTGTGTTCAGATTTTGTATAATTTGTATTAGTGGATTTTATCTATTTTTATGAGATGTTTTAATGGTTTTTATATGGTCTGTAAACTGCTTTGATCTATGGAAAAGCGGTATATAAATAAAATTTATTATTATAATTATTATTATCACCCCCTGGAAACATTTAAAAAGAGGCTTAAAACCTTCCTCTTCTGTCAAGCCTTCCCCCCCTGGAAAATGAAGTCGTGTACTCCGATCCCATTGACTCTCTACCTCACCCTATTGATTGATTGATTGAATGATTGTTTTTAGATTTGTATATTGTATTTAGTGCTCTTGGTTTTATCTATTTTATGATGTGTTTTATAATTGGTTTTAAACTCTATGTAAACCACTTTGATCTTTTGGAAAAGCGGTATATAAATAAAATTTATTATTATTATTATTATTATTATTATTATTATTATTATTATTATTGTTGGTTGCCCTTTGTAGTGCTCGCTGGTGCATCCCTTATCTCTCTTCTTAAGCTTAAGTATAGGTAGAGGTAGAAAAAAAACAGACATGGAAGTGATCCATGGAAGTAAATCAAGATAATCTTCTATACTGTGAAAATAGTGGAAGGAAGGAGAGAGAGTTACATTATTCTTAGAGCTGGAATAATTTATTTCTTTCTCATTAGCATGATGGGCCTCTTCTGCCTACTCATCAGCAAAAATCTGAACCCTATCAATTCATCCTTTTGACTGTATTATTGTTATCCATGTACATGGTTCTTCCGTCATCCAATTTTGTCCTCGCTGCAGTGCTGTGACTGAGAGAATGTGATCGGGCCATGACTAGTCAATGGGCGTAATGGCTATTGGCTGCCATTTGAACTTGGGTTTAGTCTGCCACTCTGGCCAGTTCTGTCTTCTACCCACTGCTCTTATGGTTTGGTGGAGAGCTTGGAAATCGTGGACAGTTTCACCAAACAAGCTTTTGGTGAAGCAGTGGTCAGCCATGCATGGAATTGTGTGGTGTTCCCTGTTCACTTCATTAGAAGAAGCTGATCAATATATGCATCCATTTGCATACTGCAGAGCTGGAGAAGTCCTGGGGAGGGAGCAGGGATTCTTTGCGCACATTGCATTATTGGTAGTGGTGGGAGTTGAGAGGGCTTGACAGTGGCTTCCATGGTTCAGGGCAGAGGAATGCCTTATTTGTCAAGGCATTTTCCAAGCCAAGTGCTCCTGCAACATTATCTCCTAAATATCATTGTTCTCTAATAGAGAATGAGAACATATTTAAAATATTTTTTAAAATAAAATTAAAACTGCTTTGAATTTGCAGTCAAAATCAGTGGGCCTATGTTAAATTAATATGTGTTAATTTTGCTTAATCATTTAGTCCAGTGCAAAAATATGGAGATTTTTTAAACTTCTGATCTTGGATTTTCTGGTGGGGAATGTTGGATACTTGGGCCTTAGACCTTTGTAGTAACTATGCTCCTTCTGCAATGTTGTGCTTTTGTAGCTTGTCAGGTTATTCTGGATCACTATTTTTTTTTTCATTAAGAAAATTTGTACTCACTCTATATTCAAAAAGTCGAGGAAAGCTGAATATAGCAGCCAGTACAAATTAAGAAACTCAAAGAAGACACAAACAATTGTGTATAATTTATCATATTTCCACCTGGGAGATAGAATGCCCTGTGGCTGTGTGTAATACAAGTCTGTGCTCTTGGAATCCTCCTGAGATTTACCAGGCACTGCCCATTCAACCCTAATTTTGCAGTCATAAGAGCTAGAAACTTGTCATAATCTGAAGAAGCTTAATTATGTGCTTGCTGGGACAGCACATAACCTTTCATATTAACTAGTGAAGTCAGATGTCTTTCACCCCAATATTCTAGTAAGCACAGACTGAGAGAGAATAAAACTGGTTTTGGTTTTCCCTTAACAAAGAACACAAGCTGTTATTGAATTGGGGTGGAAGGCATCTTTTTTGGTGGTACAGTGATCTATTGTTACTGTAATACGTAGTATGCTAGCCCATTGTCTGTCTTGAACAACACTCTATCTTTGTCTGCAGAGTTTGAGAGTGAGAAGCATAATTATGTTATTTAGAAACTCTTCTGAAACCAATTTTCTTTTTGTGTTGTTTCAGAAAATGCTGTGTTATATCAGAACTACAAGGAAAAAGCTCTGGATATAGATTCTGATGAAGAGTTAGAATTGAAAGAACATAAGTCAAATGAGAAGATCATTATTGAATATAAACCTCTGAGATCAACATGGAGTCAGTTGTCTGCAGTAAGTGTCATGGTGTTACACAGCCCAAATCCAAGTTGGAGTGCAGCAGTGCCTGTAAGCAAGTCCCTTTATCTGTTAGGGTCCTTTTCAACTTGAGATTTTATAGCCTTTCCTTGGCCCTCAAACTACCTCCCAAAGTGAAGTGTTATGTGCATGCAGTTAAGAGGAACATTTGTTTGACTCATAGTTGTTTTTTTTAAATTAATTTATTTGCTCACAACATTTTCATTTTTCTTAAATATATTGAAATCTTATTCCCAGAGGTTGAAGAGATCCTTCAAATCTCATAGTTTGACTCATAGCTTTTAGGCAAACAAGGCACACAAGTCAACTGTACTAATAATTAAGGAACCATTTGCCTTTGGGATTTTATTGGAGTGAAAGGGAGACCTCAGAACATCTGAAATAAAACAGCCATATGGAAAGAGTTAATGAAAATATGCACCATGAAAATGGGGAGGATGAGCAAAGAATTTATTTATATTAACACTATACTACAGGAAGTATATTTTGGACTCAAAATATGCCAATGCAGGCAAAACACTCTCTTTGTGCAAATCATGGCTTGTAGTGTGTTTGAGTCTGAGTGAATGCATACATATGTACACATGTAGTGCTGATGATTATTCTTAAAGCTCCAAGTAGCCTGGGACTCAGGTACCAGAAGGAATGCCTTCTTCCACATCCATCTGCCTTTACACTAAGATCTTGTTCTAAGATTTATCTCTGTGTAGCTTCACCATTGGAGTTGAGACTGGTGGCAGTAGACAAGATAACCTTCTTGATCGTCATGCCTTCCTTTGTAGAATTTAATGTGGAAGCCAAGGAGGAATTCATCAGGGAGGTACTAATATAGTCTAAGCCAGGGGTAGGCAGCCTTTTTGACCCGGGGGCCGGGTTGCTGTCCCTCAGGCAACTCGGGGGGCCGAAGCCAAAAAAAAAAATTAAATATTTTTTAAAAAAATTAAATAAATAAACTAGGACAAATGTAGGACAAAAATTGAAAATGGAGGACATTTTTTTTAATTAAAAATTGGAGGACACGCAAAAAAATGCTGATTTTTAAAAAAACTGTTAATATAAATGCATGTTTCTGAGGCTTCTATAGACAATTGCCCCCCCTTGCTCCCCCTTGCCCCCACTTGCTCCTCCTTGCCCTGCGCCAGAGGCCCCGCATGCTGGCACCGGAGCCCCCTGCGTGCCTGTGCCGGAGGCCACAGGCCCCCGCAGCAATCTGCGGCAGGGCCGGGCTGGGGCCGATCCCTAGGCCTCGGTGGGCCGCATGCGGCCCGCGGGCTGTAGGTTGCCGACCCCTGGTCTAAGCAGTACTTAAAATGTGTTGCCATGGAGGGGAGGTGCTGCAAATAAAGACACCACACACTAAGCTGGAGGAAAAGGCCACAACTTTATTAAGACAGATTAATAAAAGCACATGAGGTCTGGATCTGGCATCAACCAATCCCTAAATTGATCGATGACCGATTTGCTTGGTCACAGCCAAACCTTGGGATGACAAAGGGGTAACTGGTTAATTGCCCATTCACAACTCAGGTAACTGGTTTATCCCTTGTTTAAATCTCTAACCCTTGTCACCGGGGATACTGATCCGGCATTGCCCCCACAATGGCAACACCACACGCACCCAGCATTCCCGGGTCCATGATGAACTCCTGAATGGTGTTCTGCGGCATCACAAGACAATGCCCACCAGTTCCAAGATTTATGCTACTGGCCCCATAAAATTGTGACAGCACAGCCATACCCCTGAACTGAGGGAGAGTGGGTGGGGAGAGCCACTCTGGAATGGCACCGACCTCCGGTGCCATGTAGCCTTAAATAGGCCCAACAGCCAATGGAAGCCCAGGAAGCCTGGAAGCTCCGGCTGCTTCTGATCTTCTGGCCAATCCCTTGGGCCCTTTTCTCCAGCCACTGTCCAATGGGGAGCACCTCCAGCCCTGATGCATGTCATTAGTTGTAGTCTTGATGTCAGAGCTGGACGTACTGCCCTCACACCACCCCGCCAGCAAATCACGGCCCTGCAACTCTGGCACAGTACCCCTTTGGACATGGCCAGCTGGGGGATGGATGCACCGGCTTGCAGCTTGCCCTCCAGTGACAGTAAGGCCAGCCCAGTAAGTTGGCGGCCTTATTTGTTGAAGCAAAATATCTTCTCTGGTATTTTTAGAATGCTTATGTTTAATTATTTGGTTTTTGTATTGTAAATCGCACAGAAAAGTTTAATTGAAGGTAGGCAGCCTAGTTTTGATTTAATGCCAAATTATATTTTAGTCTGATTATTCTGATTTAGTCTACTAGGGGATTCTGGGAGTGATAGTAAAAAAAGAGAAATTTTTCCATGATCTGTCAGAAACTAATTTGATCTTTCGTTATTTTGATAAAAAAAGATTACTCATGTTTTGATTAGTTCAGACTTTGAAAGCAGCCATGGATATTTCTGATCTTCTCCTGTGGTGTGTATTGCAGAGGGCTGGGCATGGGTTGTCAGTATCAAGGAGGCTGGTAAGCAGCCATAAAAAAATAATTCAAATGGTTTTGAACCACTAACATTTAATCTGGTTTGTAACCATAGTAGCATGATTGCCAGTTTCATGTAGATGATTCCTATCCTGTTCCATCGATTTGAGACTGGGCAGAATTGTCAGAAAAATCTATATATCATCAACCTCTTCCTATCTGATCACCAGTCTCAGCATTACTAGATCAGTGATTGAACCAAACCATGTACCATTTTCAAAACACTAAGTATTGATAGTTAATACAAGCCTTATGGATTGTTTTATCTGTTCTCAATTAAAAGTAATGGTGGAAGGGCAGCTCTTGTTTTGAACAGTTTATTTATAGTGTGAATGAATGATAAAAACAAGCTGTTGTTCATTCTTTCATTTATTCATTCATATAAACCAGCCTTTCTCAAATAGTGGGGTGGGCCCCCCAGGGGGGGCGCGAGGCTCCGTAAAGGGGGGTGCGAGACTCTGTTATGGAGAGGTGTACTTATAACAATTTTATAGACAAATGATACTATTTACAGTTGCGCGGGGTGTGTGAAATGTTTTCTTCTTCCGGGGGGGGGGGGGGGGCATGACAGAAAATAATTGAGAAGCACTGATATAAACTATGATACAGTACTGAAAATATGACATCCAAGCTTATATGTAGCAGATCCTCACAACTGCAAGTGTACTTCTATATGTGAAACATTTTTCCAGTTCATTTTCCCTGTTGTAGTGTATTGTTAGCCCTTGCACATATTAAGGAATCCAGGGGTGGGATAGGGGCTTTAGGTTTTTTGGGGGGGAGAAAGCTTGGGACCCATTATATCACACAATTATTGCACTATGATTCCACTTTAAATGACATGGTTCCATCCTATGGAATCCTGGATTTGCTATTTGCAGTTCTTGGAAATCTCTCCCTGAGACCTCTAGTGACTCACCAAACTACAAGTCCTGTTATTGCACCAGATCGAACCATGTCAATTAAAGTAGAATTATAGTGCTATAATTGTGTAGTATCAAAGAGCCCAGGACTCTATTCCTTCCTGTTGTTGGAGTATGCCTTTTCAGAAGGGCAAACAAGGAAAAATCCCTTAGGGCCATACTCTCTATATTTGTGTCTTTGTTATAATTGTATAGCATATATACAGTTTTGGTGCAATGTGTGTGGGATGGTTACATTCCTGTTAATACATTTTTTATGTTTTTTCCATGTTGCTGTTGCTTTCATGTAAGATATTTTATCTTGTTGTTTGCTTATCTCTACTTAATTGCCTCCATTATTAAAAAAAAGATGGGAACAGAAAGTCTTTTGAGAACAATTCTGAGGCCCTCTGAGATGTAATACAATTAGTAAGGGTTTTGTTTTGTTTTTTAAAAGGCTCTTTGTTTACAGTTCTGTGGCTTTTATTGAGGAAGTAAATGCTGTGGTGTCCCATTCAGTATGTAGGAATGGGAAGATAATACGCATATGACAGATTACTTGAGCTGTAAGCACACAAGGAAGTGAAGGGGAAATGATCTTAGCTATAATGATGAGAAAAACTTAGATTGAGCATGAAGGCTCTCATTAGACCAGCTGGGGTGGTGAAAACTGTTTGTGATGTTTACATTGTAAATGTGAAGCTGAAATTACATTTTTTTCCGTAATTTAAATGAAAATGATTCATGTGAGTGAGATAAGGAATAGAATTCAAATGCATGTTTCTACGATTTAAGCTGCAATCCTATGGTCATTTACCTGGGAGTTAGCTCAGTGGAGATGCTGTGGAACTTTATTTTGAGTAGGCATGTATAGATGTTCAGTGATCTTAGAAGTTCACAGTTTTATTTTTGCTCCCAAATTTATAATTTCTTAGTAACACATACACATCTCAAGATATGTTATAAAACAAGCTGTAGGGAAGGATGACTCGTGAAAGTTACTTATCTTTGCTCTGTATGAAGCTCATTCCCAAGCTATGGAACCACAACTAAAAAAGCTCTGTTACTTCCTGGTTGTTGACCTAATCTCCCTGGGGATATTGAATATGGTTTTTATTGACAGAGCCATAAGTTAGGAGGTATTTAAATTTAAGCTGTTAAAGTCTAAACCAACACCCCTAAACCATTTACTGAACTTTGGAGAGAGTACTTTGGGGATGATGTGTTTTTCTTGCTATAAAGAAGACATAATTTTCTTGGCTCTAAACATTTCCCACATGAAATTCTGAAAAATTAATATGCCTTCTTATTCTTCTTGTAAAAAAGAAAAAAAAGAAAACATCTTAACCCACCAGTCCTAGTACTGGGGTGCCATTTAGGTCATTTTTTCAGTAAACGCCAATCTGAAAAGAGCAGCAGTAACTGGGGAAGAGAAAGAAAAACACAACAGCATTTAATTTTTAAAAAAACAAAACAAAAAAACAACAACAGGGAGATTGGAAACAGAAAATTGCATATGAAAATCCTCCTGAACTGGAAAGTTTTGTCCTGTTCTGGAAAGTTATGAACGAGGAAGTGAGACTAGGGTTCTATGGAACAGATTTACAGAGCTTAGATGGCACCACTGAAAAAGCTCCTATACTTCATCCAACCATGTCTTAATGACAACTTACAGATGATCATATTCATCCAAGTTTAAATCCTGGATGAAAGCTGTTTGGCCATTAAACAGAGTGGAGTATCAAGATGCTCTAAGGCTTTGGTTTTTAAAATGATGTAAACGTGAATGTTATTTTAGACAGGTGTATGTCTTTTGACATGCATATTGTGTACCTTTAGTTTTTCCCATCAAGGCTAATAGACATGGAAACAAACCCATTTGAAGGATCTCCTGGACAAAGCTTGGGATAGCTTAAGCGTGCCCTCTCTATTTCCTTTGTATCCATCAATAACTTGCCCAGTTATTACTAGAGGAGCCCCAATCTCTCAGCCTCAGAGGAAGCCAAACCCCCTCGGACAAATATTTCCAAGAAAACCATATGATAGGTGCAGGACATAGATTTGCTATTACAGTTGTCCCCCCAAATTCACTAGGGTTAGGGGAACAAGACCCCCATGAATATGTAAAAACCGCAAATAACAAAAACACTGTTTTTACCTGAGAGGACACCACTCTAGGAATCTCTAGGTCCTCCAGTGCAACTCTGTGGTCAATGTCCAACATACACTGACCATAGAATGGCACTGGAGTAGCTACAAATGGTCTTTCAGTGCAACTTTTAGTTAAAGTTGACCACAGAGTTTCACTGGAGGACCTAGACAGTCCTAGAGAGAACATATTAATGAAATCAGTAAATAATCAAATCCGCAAATATCAAATCTGCAAATATGGAGGGATGACTGTATACTGAGGAAGGTCAGCATGGTGTGGTTTGACTATGATTCTGGAGACCAGGCTTCAAATCCTCACTCCACCATGGAAACTCGCTGGGTGACCTTGGACATCATTCTCTTTCAGCCTCAGAGGAAGGCAAACCCTCTCGAACGAATATTTCCAAGAAAACCATGTGATAGGTTCACCTAAAGCCAGGGTATTATTACAGTTATCCCTCTGTGTCCATGGATTCAACCATCCACAAATTCAACCATCCATGGCTTGAACACATTTGAAAAATAAATAAATTCCAAAAAGCAAACCTTGATTTTACCATTTAATACAAGGGACATATTTTACTGTGCCATTGTATTTAATGAGAGGTGGGCATCCATGGACTTTTGTATCCATAAGGGGTCCTGGAATCCAACCCCAGCGGTTACCAAGGGCTCACTGTAATGCACTATTAATATTTAATATAAATGTTGTATTAATGTTATTTTAAAAAATTGTCCTTTTAGTTGTATCTGGTTTTGTAGTGAGTCCAAGTTGTGAGTTGTGAGTCCATGTTGTTGAGTCCAAGTCTTGGGGAAAAGGAGAGATCCAAAATAGAATCATAGAACCTTAGATATAGAAGAGAACACAAGGGCCATCCAGTTCAACCCCCTGCCATGCCGGAACCCACAATTAAAGCACTCCCAACAGATGGTCATCCAGCCTCTGTTTAAAAAACTTGAAAGAAGGAGACTCCACCAGAGTCTAACAGCATAGCCCAAGTATCAAACATTGGAACATGGTCTTCCTAATGTTTAGGTGGAAGCTCTTTTCTTATAGTTTGAATCCATTGCTCCAAGTCCTAGTCTCTGAAGTAGCAAAAAACAAGCTTGCTTCATCCTCAATGTGACATCCCTTCAAATATTTAAACATGGCAATCATGTTACCTCTTAACCTTCTCTTCCACAGGCTAAACTTCCCTTCCCTAAGTTGCTCCTCATAGGGCATGGTTTCCAGACTCTCCACCATTTTGGTCACCCTTTTCTGGACACGTTCCAATTGGTCAATATCCTTCTTGAATTTTAGTGCCCAATACTGGACACAGTATTCCAGGTGAGGTCTCACCAAAGCAGAATAGAGTGGTACTATTACTTGCATGAATCTAGGCACTATATTCCTATTAATGCAGCCTGGGATCATACTAGCTTTTTAAGCTGCGGCTATAAATAAACATATGCTTTTGACACATTAAAGCCATACTATATATCATCAGTTTCCAGGATATGTCCCCCCCCTCTTTTTTGAAAACTAAAATTTATGCTTGAGTTGTAGATCAGGATGGTGATAAAGCTTCAGTTCCCACTTGGGCATTGAAACCCATTGGGGTGACCTTGAAAAAGTTACCCAGAAAACCCCATGATAGGTTCATCTTAGGGTTACCATACACTGGAAACGACTTGAAGGTACAACAACTACAGATTTTTAAAATAGTATCTGACTTTTCTTACTTGGTCCAAACTGGATCAGACACTAGAATTATGAAAAGGAGAAAGAGGAGCATGGCAGGTTAAAACACTGGATATTACCGCACTAGGGTAAAAGCGTTCCCCAATGCGTTCTCACGGGCGCGAGCCTGGAGCGTGATGAGAACCAGAACGCTAGTTTACCGCACGGCAGAATGCCGCCGTCGCCCCAGGGCGTTCCAAATGTGTTCCCAAGGTGTTCCAGGGAGGCCATTTCTGGGAACGGTTTTGAAACCGTTCCCAGAAATGGCCTCCCTGGAACACATTGGGAACACATTTGGAACGCCCGGTGGAGATGGCAGCGTTCCGCCGTGCGGTAAACTAGCGTTCTGGTTCTCATCACGCTCCAGGCTCGCGCCCATGAGAATGCATTGGGGAACGCTTTTACCCTAGTGTGGTAATCTCCACTATGTACCATAAGATAGTGAAACTCTAAATGAATTGCCCCATTCTTCTGACCTTCCTATTCTACTGATATTACCATCATTTGTTTTGTCTGCACTGCAAAAATAAAACAATTTGACACCACTTAACTGTCATGGCTCAGTGCTATACAATTCTGCAATTTTGGGTTTTCAGTGGTGTGAAATGGCATTCTGCAGTGCCAATGCATCCTTTGATTATAGAAAGATCTTAATGAAGGCTCATCTCAGCGTATTACCTCTTGCTGAATTAGAAGACCACTATAATGGGATTTCCAAAAGTATGTTGAGGAATTGGCACATGTAATATTTTGGTGTCCTATATTTTTGAGTAAGCAGGAAAGACTTCTGCAGCCTTTTTAGAACAACTTCAAGGAAGAACAGATCAGGACAAATCGATGATATTATCAGACAAGAATAATTTTTTTTTCACATTCTAAATGGCAAGGTTTGCCACTTAGTCAAAGTTTAAGCCTTTTTTTCTTTTCTTTCTCTTTTTCCATTTCTTTCTTTTTCTTTTTCTTTTTTTTGTGACAGACCACACTGACACGAAAATTTCACTCTGTGTGTTTTACCTGTTTTAGCGTTATTTTGTGTTATTTTGAAATGGCCTAAGGGCTAATCAATAAACATTTCTATTTCTATTAGATAACTGGATGATGTTTTTGTTTATTCTTTATTGTTTTAAGATGTGGGATATTATCCTGTTGAGAATTTATGTTTTGAACCAGCTTAACAAATGGTACAGTTTAGAACTGTGGTGTTGAGCCACAGTTGTATTTCCAGGAGGGGAATGCTGCCATAACTGTGCCATCGGGACAGTTTAATGAGTGAAAAGCAATATTTCACAATGGTTGAGATATGCAGCAGTATGGCACATTGCAGGACAAGCTGTTCTTGTATATTGTCAGCACAATGAGAGGGGACAATGGCCCCCAACAGAACCACAGATCAAGTTTAATCTGGAATGGGGGGCAGTGGAAAGTCCTGTGCCTGGAAGAATGCTCCTGCTTTTCACAGTGCCATGCTGTGCAATGGGAGCCCGATTGCATGGTGTCCCACTGTACATCATTTCAATTTGCTAACGTGGTGCATGTCATGGCTCCATCATCATAAAGTTATGCATTGCAGCCTGTGATGCAGAATCTTGGTCATGTTTTAATATACTGTGCATACTGTAGGTGGATATGTTTGATCTTACAGTACTATATGTTTTATTGTATTGCAATAACTTTGTTGTTTGCAACGGTTCTATGCTAAAGCTAGAAACAATTGTTGTTAATTTCAACCAAGCCTATTAAAAACTTAATGAATTATTGATTATAAAAAAGAGGTGACAGAAATAGATTCATCATTCACAATTTATTTCAGGTGAAGAGAAATGGCTTATCCCAGACCATCAGCCAAGAAGAAAGAAAAAGGCAAGAGGTAATTTAATAATTCTATGCTTAGCTCATTTATTAGGATTATTAGAATAAGCTTTTTATACACTTGCTTTCAGGGTGGCCAAGCTCAATGAATTCTGGTTCTCCTCTTTTTTCTTTTATATCTCTAAACTACTAATAGAGTTCTGTCTTTTAATTTGGTTTTTCTGAGGTTTGCATCTTGTGTAGAATAAAGGTTGATTATCTACAGAGAGGGGATATATGAAAATAAATATGCAACATGAATCATAAATAGTGATGTGTCTGATGAGAGGCCCAGATAAAAATAATCTGCTGACTCCTTTAAGGCTTTTTCCTAGCTCATATAAATGCATGAAAAGCTTGATATTTGAAGTAACAGCCTTCCCAATTTCTGTAATTTCCACTTTTCCTTTGGAACCAGTTGTGTTTATGTTACATCTGTTCAAGTATGGAAGTGACTGTAAGATAGCAACTGTGGACTGGATGCACAGTAACCTCCCTATGGAAAGAAAGTTTCCTTCCATTTGCAAAAAGGACTCGCTAACCAGTGGAGGAAGCTGCCCAGAGAAATGAGAGAGAAGGTGATTTTTAATGTGAAGTCAAAGGCTTTCATGGCCGGCATCCATGGCCGGCATCCATAATTTTTTTGTGGGTTTTTCAGGCTATGAAGGCATTTTTGGAAGATACCAGCCACAGATGCTGATGAAACATCAAGAACAAACTCTTCTAGAACATGGCCACATAGCCTGAAAAATCCATAAAAAACTAAGATGATTTTTGTTGATTGCTCCTCCATGATGTTCATATGTTGTTCCAGGAAATATTTCAATCCTTCAGCACAAACATTTTATGCACAGTGTTAATGTGAGGATCTGTAGGGAGTAGGGGGACTCTCCCATTTTGTGAATGGGGTCAGAGTTCCACTAATGGGAGCAATGGCTAAAACCTTATATTTTTATAACATGAGGAGTGACTCTAAAAGTCTCCTGTTTTCTCCTCCTCAGTCCTCTAGAGTCTTCTGCTGTACTCTTGATGAATGTGGATAATATCATCAAGCTCCTTTGGGTTTGAACAGCACCTGAAGAGAGCTCTCCCTCAGATCAGTCCTGCCAATTCAGTGAAAGTCCATAAAGAAGGACCAAAAGAGGCTTTTGAGTGTAAGTCAAGTCAGATTTTTAAGCTGAATAGTCAGTGTAGGAAACACCAAGAGGAAAATGCACATTGTAAAACATGCTTAGGTACTATGGCCCATTGACTGCAGAGAGTGTGTGCTTATGATTGCACAGTTAAGAGTCGTTGTTTCTGTCAAGGGAAGTGCTGGAGGCTGGAGCAGTTCTCCTCAGCTACAATCCAGGGCAAAGTAGTGTGAGGTCATGTAAAGCTGGGTAATGATTCAAGTGGGAAGGAATGTTGGATGGAGGAGATACGAGACTTGAAAAATGTATCCCAGGATAAATATGAGCAGAGAAAGTAGCTTGAAAAGTGTTTGGAAGACTGTCTGATGAGTAGTGATGGGAACAAATTGGCATTTGAAAGAAACTAAGAAAATGCTAGGTTGTGAGATTGTGTGTCAGGAGTACATGGAGGTGACAGTGGATGAATGCTAAAAAGCCTGTTTCTCCTAAAGGTGGAATACATGTCAGTGAGAAATAAAGGCATTCCTTCTTGCTAAATGTGGAAAGCTCCTTCAAGGCTCAGTTCTCCAAAGAACTAAAAAAAAAAGCTGGTTTATTTAAATTCCAGATGGTTTATATACATTCCAGAAGCTATTAAACTTTATTTAAATAAAAATAATAATTTCAATGTCTGTCTAATATTCTAATATATATAATTGCCCACCTGTGGCAATATCTATTGCTGCACAATTTATTAATACATTTGGTCAAGAAAAAATAAACAGGCTAGTCTAAACACTAAAATAACCTTTTTTAAAAAAATGATCTCTTTAAATCATTATCAGATTTAAGTTTTGAACGTGTCTGCTTCATCCAGAGCCATATCCAAAGATTCAGTAATGTTGCATCTCTAAAGACTTTTACCAAGTATTTATAAGCTATCAAGCTTCAGATATCTGTTTGCATTTATGCCATGCAAATGAACTGCATTTCACACTGTCACTCAGGGGACTATCACTTACCTTGAGTGAGAAAAAGTAATTGACAAATATGTTACCATTCTTCATCTCCAGTTAGCATCATTTTAATGTACACGAGCACAAACATTCCTTGTTTCATTTTTGGGAAACAAACATTTTGAAATACTCGCAAATCCCTTTGAAAACCAATTTTTATTATATGTTTAACTCCCTGCAGATTTAGATGGCCAATCCATATTGCATTTCCACTTTCAGAACTGGTTTGCTTAGCCTTAGACTGTCATAGCTTGGAAGGAATCAATGAGAACTGTCATAAAAACTGGGAACAAAGAATCCTTAAATAGTATTGAAGATGAGGTCTCCAGTGTCCTTTAGCTGAACAAAAATGCACAGATTGGAACAAACAAGTCAGAGAACACTGCTTTTCTCTTTAGGCAAATCTTTTTCTCATGATTGCAGTGGCTAAGGCAAAAAGAAATGGAGGGCAAGAAATCTGAATTATAACAGTAGGACTTCTCTTGCCCCCTCCAGTCATTTTATGTAAAGTATGTATCTTTGTATGCGCCTCCTTATAGCTTGAGGACATTTTAAGCAACAAACCCAGCTGCTTATCCAGTTCATCATTACAGTGTAGCATATTTCAGACTCCTGGCTAACATAATTTGAAAGACAATGGCAATAAAAAAACACAACATGATCCTAACTGGTATGTGAAAACATCCTTGCATTGCAAACAGCAAACATACTGTATATGTAAGAATTAGATATATATTTTTGCATTAGCATTATTGTGCTACTTAATGAGCCTGTAACCAAACATAGGTTGGTATAATTGAAACAGTCATACATTCTCCTTTTCTTAATACCTTCTTCATCCTTTGTTTCCTCCATGTTGAATTTTGGATTGTAAGCTACTCAGGGCAGAGATCTCTCTTCTTGTATTCTTTAAAGGACTGTGCAGAGACTACAAAATCAAGTGAATAATACTTGGATCAGACTTCACCATCGGGTTCTACTTCACATGTTAATGAGCTGAAGGAAGAGGGGAGCAGGATTGATCATTGTGAAGGATTTGGCAGAGTGAAAAAGAAGAAATAGGCTGGGTTGGAAGGCATGCGTGGGAGGCTTCATGTACATTCTAGAGTCCTACCCTTTCCCTTTTCAGCCATCTGACCTTTTGTAAAAGCATCTGGCACAGATGCTTCTCAGTTTCCACTGCTTTTAAGAAGTTAAATCTTTAAGTATCCAGAATTTTTCATGCCCTCAAAGACTTTTCTTTCAGAGAGGAGGGCAGGGAGTGCGCTTGAATTGCTTATCCTAATTGCATTTCCTAACAAGAATTACGGTATATTTTCTTTCTTTATTTTGTATTTCTAAATATATATATATATATATATATATATATATATATATATATATATATATATGAACATGCTACTGACATACCAGAAACAGACACATCTTTTAAAAATGACACTGTTGTCTCCTCCAAAAACTAGAACAGCCGTAACGTATGTGTCTATTACTAATTTCCCATTTTTTAAAAGAACTTTAAAATTATTATCAGTTTTATTCTTACAGCAAACTTGTAAGAGGATTTAGCTTAAGAAATTGGTACAGTTAAAATGAATTTAACTTGATGTGATTAAAGAAATGCTTTACTGGACCAAGAATAAGCAACATACGTCCATGAACTTCCTCATTCTTATGCATGCTGTATTGTGAGACTTCTGAGGCTTTTTATATATTGCTGTATTTTAACCAAGAAAATCTGGTTTGGGCACAGATTACAAACTAGATTTTAAACCAGGATTTGATTACACAAGTACAGTCCTAGTTCTCAGTCCCATAAACCAGTGCTTCTGAAGCTGACTGATGTGGCAGATTGACAATTATTTTTCCCCAATGTGCCGTGGCATCGTAGTCAGTGGCTCAGGAACTTCCACCTACCCAGGGACCCCCACTTTGAGCAGCACTGCCATAAATGTTTGTTTACTCAGAAGATACTCATAAATGTGTATCTAAACTGGGCTATTATGCCCTACCTATGGCTATGTAGTGAGCTTTTTGGCTGAGTAGGGCTTTGAAACTTACATTACAGATCTAGTTCTGACCCTTTAACGACTGGGATGGGTAAGGCCTTCATCTCATGTTACAAATTTAGCATGCCTCTGTACTCAGCCCTTAAATGGGGAAATCAAAAGCATGCGTGTATGTGATTATGAAAAGACATTTCATCGACCTGCAATTTTGTTGACCTTGGCTCAATGTGATCTTACTTTAAAATATGTTTATGCTACTAGATTTTTACCAAGGTGAATGCAAATATGAAATAGTCTTCAAATATATATTTCATGCTTCTTTGGAATATGTTTTGAAAATATTAAACTTGGAGTGATTTGCAGTACAATCCACTGAAAAATGCCCAAAGAGTTCTTTTAGGACATAGGACAGTTCAAAATGTCAATTGTGAAGAGATGCTGCTGTGTATTACCTTGTCTCTTTTAAGTAAAATAATTTTGTTTCTTTCTTCTTCCACACTTCCCACATGCAGGCTATATTTGAAGTAATATCTTCAGAACATTCATACTTACTTAGTCTGGAGATTCTGATTCGGATGTTTAAAAACTCTAAGGAATTAGCTTCTACGATGACAAAGACAGAAAGCCATCACCTCTTTTCCAATATTGTGGATGTCTGTGAAGCAAGTAAGAAGTAAGTAGAGATCTATTCCAGCTTTTTTTGTTTCCAAAAACTCTTATACTGTACGCTTTAATGTTTGCATCATTGGTAACTCCTTAGGTAGCATGTTTAATTAGATCCAGGTTAATGAAATTAAAACTTGCAAATGTGCTGTGAAATCAAGTCATCCATCCATGATAAAATTTGGTGTTTTGTTTTTTCCTTATAAAATAAAGTATCTCATAGGACATTTCAGAGTGGTGTACTTGTATTTATTCTACAGAGTCACTGTTTTGATGTACTAACTAGATAAATAAAATGTAATCCATATGGTAATGGAGTAAGCAAATGATGTGTGTATATAGATGAAAACTCATGGGTGTAATCCATCTTTAATCCAGATTAGTCTTTGTAATGTTTAACAGAACCCACATCTCCTTTCCACTCCAGTGCACCCCACAATGATCTTGAATTGTAAAGGTGTGTGTTTAAGTAACAAATTGTAAAGATGTGTGTTTAGGTAAGAAACTAATGTAACTGTTATGAAGATAGTAATGCTTCTGAGCACTTCCTGTGTACTCATACAGCCTTGCAGTTTTACTGAAGTATAAAAGCTTGAGTAATTTGACTGAGCAGAGCCAAAGAAGACTGGATGTGGACCAAGCAAATATGCACATACTTCCACTTCCCAAAGTGTCCCCAATGACTGTGTGTGTGGCTTCAGCTGGGAGAGGGATGTGTACATCCTGTTGGGATTCCAATATGTACATGTGCTATGCCTGAAAGGTAGAGGTTCATGCTCTGTATGTGTAGATGGAGGTATTGTGGTCTCCTCCTCCTCCTTCTTCCTCTTCCTCTTCTTTTTATAAAGACACAACCTGAGTTGGTTTTGAAATGTAGCTTTTCTCTTCTGCTGTATGAGATGAATCTGTTGTTTCCCCTCATGAGCACAAACTATATTTCTGGGGTGGCAGCCTTTAATTACTAAGAGCTGCCTGCTTTTAAATCCTGTTTAAGTCCTATTGATTCCAAGAGGGCATGCATGATTGGCTGTAGGATTGCTATTTAAAGCTGTTTTTTTTTTAAAAAAAAAATCTTTTTTAGTGATTACTGCTTGAACTTACATTGTGATTGATATCTCTATCCCAAGAGATATCTTTTGAGATTGCTTTTGCACAAAACAATGTGACATAGGTCAATTAATAACAAATTTACTGGTATGTTGTTATAAGTGTTGGTAGACAAGTGTTGGCAGACAGTGTAGAGTAAAATATTAACAATGTTATAAGATTTGACAGATTTCTTTAATTAAGGCATTTCTGGTTTGAAATCTGCATTTCTCTTGTGGTTTCAAACCAAGAAAAAAGCTTTTTCCAAAATTAGAGATGTGTGGGAACAAGATGCATCCAAGTTGGATGTGTGACATTCAGTGATTTTGTTGTGTTTCACAACTTTAAAACTGGTGGTTGTGAAATGTTCTTATGTTCTGATACTTTTGTTTCAGCATTGTTTTGGAGAATAATCTGTTGATTCTTTAGATTATGATCTGAAGCGAGTATGTATTAGTCCCATGAATTTCTGATCTTCTTTAATCCATTTTTTTTTTCATGGGCAGAGGCATACTGATGTATAGTCTTGTTTAACCTTCACCCTTGTTGTAGGGAGAAAGCCCCACTGAAATTAGTGTGGTTTTTGTTTGTGTTAGTCGCCCTCGAGTCAACTTTAACTCATGGCATCCCTGTCAATGAGACATCTCTCAAGACCCTCTATCTTCAACTGCTCTGCTCACATCTTATAGGTTCAGGACTGTGACCTCCCTGATTGTGTCTGGCATGCAGTTTTCTTCTCTTTCTACCATCTTCCACCTTTCCTAGTATTATTGTTTTTTTTTTTCTGGTGAGTCCTGTCTTCTTATGATGTGGCCAAAGTATAACAGCTTCAGTTTTGTCATCTTAGGCCCTATACAGACAGGCCAAAATAAAGCTGCTTCAGGTCACTTTGGAGGTATGGTGTTTCAATGATGCATGCATCCCAAGAGTCTGGAAGCTGCACCAAAGCATCTAGGAATAATGAAGCTTTCACAGGCAGTTGATCAGTTGTTAACAAGAAAATGCAGTTGTTGGAGCAAGGAAATCTAAATTAAACTTGGGGGAACTGAAGGGGGGGGGGCTATTTTAGCAGCTATACTTGATTTCTTTGCCTAGGCAATAATTTACCTTATTTTTAGGAAAGGTACACCACACGTGTCTGATCCAGATAACAATCTGAAGGGTAGAATCTTAGAACTGGAAGGTGCTTTTTCACTATTGAAAGATCAGAGCTAAAGTAGCCTTAACAGATAGTTGTTAGTGTTCCATACAATCCCATACAATCCTTCCCGTACACTCCGATCCTCCAGGAAAAACCTCTTACAATCTAGAAAGACCAGACTGGTGGTGACCTCCTGGAGGTCCTTTTCTGTCACTGCTCCAAAAACTTGAAATGACCTGCCAGAAGAGATTTGTCAGTTATCCTCACTTGAGGCTTTTAAAAAGGCGATAAAAACCTTTCTCTTCCGGCAGGTCTTCCCCGATTGATAATGTCCAGAACCAATTGAATCCCCCTTTTATTATTTTTATTATTTGTGATTTGTTTTTAACTTTGATGTGTTATGTATTTTTTAAACATTTTTTTAACTGTTTAATTTTATAGTTGGGAGGGAGGGTTGGGTCGGGGTTTTGTGGGGCTTGTTGTTTTTATTGTTGTATATTGGATTTTCTTTGTTGTTACCCGCCTCGATCCTCAATCGGAAGAGGCGGGACATAAATAAATATTTATTATTATATTATTATATTCCAATGAATCCTCCAATAATTGATCCAGTGCTAAACTACTATAATAAAATTGGTGTTTAATAGATGTCGATCCCTTGTACCTTTGATTCATTAGGTCTAGTTTTGTCATTTGCGATGTGAAAAACAACACTTCTTCAGATATCTGAACATTGTTGTGATCAGAATCGGTTTCTGAATATCACTGAGAATTCCTGAAGGACATGTGCGTGTGTCAGAATGCATCAGGGCAGACTAGGGTTGCCAGTAGTCCCTTTTATAAGGGATGTCCCTTATTTCAGAGCCAAGTGACTTCTCCCTTATATCACTGGCAGTTGTATCTTTTATAAATGATAGCCACTATTTCGGGGCTGGAAAGTAGTTCCATTTATGTAGACTAAATGAGATGCCAAAAATCCCTATATTTGTGGGTGTAGGCCCAACATAATGCCCAAAATGTGTATTTCCTGTAATCTATGAATGTGGACAGTATGTTAATTTTACAAAGAAATACATGGCAAGGTTAACTGAAAACAGTATTTTCATTTGTTATTTAGGCAGAACACAAACTTGTTAATACCTACTTCTTCACAGTCAACTCTACATGTCATGGATGTTGACTCTCCTTTACTGCTGTTTTGAAAACTCTCTCAATACAAATACAGACTCACATAGTAGAGGCAGTTTTAAAACTGCCATCCCATAACTGCTGGCAGCTCCTTGGACCCTGTTGAGATTTTTATTTGTTTGCCTGTTGGGTATGTTAGCAGTTTCAGTGAGTACTAATAGGTTACTTATTCATGCTGAATGCCACTTGGTAAGTATTAGCAGTACTTTTGAAGAGATATGTTAGAATGCACATATATTTTATATACAATTTAGGGTATTAAGTTAGGGAAGAGTTAGGTATCTGTGTAATGTATGGCATATGAAATAAAGTAACTGGCTGCCTTAGGAATAATATTAAACTATTATTTCAGTTGTTTCTGGCTTTTCCTGACTTTTAATTTAGAGCCTCCCTTGAAAATATTTTGAGGAGTGTGCTACTCGTATTGAGGCAGGAAGGTTGTTATGTCTTATCAAGGTGACTTCAGTAAAAATAAGACTTCAAATATGAACGCATGACAAAAAATAAAATAAAATAAAAGCCTTTGTCTCATGGCAATGGAAAGGTTGTTATGGAAACCAGCTCCACCTCTACTCAGCTACCGGGAACAAAGTTCAGAAAACCTCTTGCCTTTTTATGTTCAATGTGTAAAATGTGTACAGAGGAGTTTAGGGAGTCTCCAGCCCTGTTCTCTTCACGCAGCTGTTACTAATCTTATTTTTTGTTGGATTGCATTTTAATGTAAAGGCAGATAACATGTAGCTTATCAGATGCTGTAACTCTTATCAGCTTCAGCAAGCATAACCAATGGGCAGGGATGATGCAGTTGAAATCCAACAACATTTGGTGGGTGATGTATTCCCACCACAATTTTAACCTGTACATATTAATGTGCAATAAATCCTTCTGGCACTCAACAGAAGAAACTGATATGACACAGGGTATTTTCCAGCTCCAAGCTACATTAAAACTGTAATAGCTTACAGTTTCCATGTCAGTGGGGAGGTGAATCCTCTCTGAGCTTAATTCTGAACTTTAAAGGAGCTGTTCAAGGAGTCAAAACCCAACCCCCCAATAGATGGACCACCATGAGTAGCTCATTAATGTTTGGAATAAGACCCTCGGTAGATTTATCGCTGCTAACATGGGAACCCACAGCTGCCACTACATTCAAGTATATCTTAGCATAGTAAAGTGCACTGAGAAGAAAACCACAGTTATAGAAGATGTACACTTAATTCTGCTGGTTTATATCATGGGACCTTTTTTTATCTCAGTGAGGCATTATTATCTCCAGCGCATTATTATTGGCAAATACAAAAATTATGCAGATGGTAAAAAGCAGCATATATTGAGGCTGGGGTGGGGGAGATATCAAAGACTCTTTCTAGGTTTTAGAAAGAAATGTTTGTTTGGACACTCAAATCTGCCATTCAGAATCAAGTGGTTGTTGGGAAAAAATCTTCCTCAACATATTACGTTGGCTGGTAATTTGCTGATAATGGGCTGATAATGTCAATTATATTTGAAAGTATGCAGTTTGTTATGGAACTTTGCCAAGATGGTTTAGATTTATTTATTTATTTTGGCTGCATGAGAAGTTCTCATATTTTTCCTTGGATGTAATTTTATGGAGTCCAGGATTTATTTATTTCTATCTTTAAAAAAACATTCATTTGCCTTGATTCACCAAATTCATTTAGAAAAAGAGTTTCCATGAATGCAGACTCCTTCAATCTAGGGATGGAGATCTTTGATTTTAATTTGTCAAGAGGAAGCAATTTGTGTTTGTTTTGTAGAACATCATGGTTCAGTATTAATTGTGAATGTTTCATGAGGCAATTTTATCTGAGCTTTTCTCTGAGTGCAGCAGCAACAACAATAAAAATCATGAAAGTGAGAGGAGAAAAAGGATTTTAAAAGGAAATAGCAATTCACCAAAGGTCTTGGAAGTTAGTTTATTTAATCATTTAATCCAATATAGGGAGTTATAAGCATATGCAGTTACAAACAATGTGAATCCATTTTAATTCCTGCTGAGCCAAAAATTTATTCTTAAAACACTGAGCATTTCAGAATTGCTTTCTTGTGTCGTGAATGTGTGCTGCTTCATTTTTTCAAGCATCCTTAAGAGATTCATAAAGTTTTCTCATTTGGGAATAAATGCAGAATTTCATTAAATAAAAGCTTCTAGGCATTTTCATGAGTAGACTGTTCATTCTCCTGTGAACCATAAGAGAACATTTCCTACACATTAAGAAATACTGAAAGAAAGGCATGATAAAATTCGATTCTGATCTTGAATCCGGAATCCAGAAATGTAATTGTAAAACGGCACACAGAGACCACAGATACTTTTTGGCAACCATCTTCTCCTGATCACCTAAGCATGTTAGACACCCTTTACTTTCCTTCATTTCTTCACGGCTAGTAGAGAATTCCTGGGAGTAATCTATGTTCCTGGGAGTCCCACATCATCTGATAAGGGTGCAAGAAGAACCTCCCTTAGTATTGGGTCTGGTGAGTCTTGGAAGGAAGTGAAGAAATCTCACTGACATTGTGCTAATCCTTTTGAGAGTTCACCAGTCTTGATAGCAGTTCCCACCTCCATTCTTAGACTGCTGTAGAAAATACTTCTTTTGTAGTCACATTTCCCACTTTTTGTGCAAAATAAAAGAACAAAGAACTAGTGCCTTTTTCCTAAGTACCCATAGCCAGCAAACATAGCAACTTATTATTGAAAAGATTGCAAACAATCCACCGAGCACTATTACATTTTAAAAGTCCATGCAACAAGGCAGCAGTCATCATAATTTCAATTTTTGTGTAATTGTGCACACAAACAAATTTTGCAAATGTACAGATTTTTTCTGAGACTACCGAGTCCCAGAAACATAGGGCTGATGGCAAAAAGTGGTGGGCTTTTCCTCTAAAATATACATCATATGTACGTCATCACCTAACAACTTTAGTCTGTGCCCTTTGTCTACCAGTAGTAGGGGCAAAGACACTTTCAAAGTAATCATATCAGCAAATAATGTGTTTGGTGGCAATACAATGTTTTGATAAACCTAAATTCCCTATAGAAAGCTCTGCTAAAAATGTTGTTAGTCCTAGAAGATAGAGCCTAGTCTTGCTCTCCCAACTGTCATGGATCAATAGAAATAGTCATATAGGGTTGCCAGCCCCAAGCCATATTCAGGATTTTATTGTTATCATAGAAGGTCCTATTACCTGAGGGACAACATCTCTAGCTGCTCATCTTCTCCTGTACATATTCAGTTGAGCCTTTTGATCCTCTACAGAGGTTTTATGGTCAGAAAGGAGCTAGGAGCACTGACTCAAAATAAAATGAAATGCATATTAATGTTTCTAGCAGAGGTAAAAGAGGAATCTTGTAAGATTATAAAAGAAAAGAAGACTAATGTGAAGTTGAATGCTTTCATGGCTGGTATCCATTTTTTTGGGTGGGTTTTTCAGGCTATGTGGCCATGTTCTAGATGCCATGTTCTAGATGCCAGCCACAGATGCTGGTGAAACGTCAGGAAGAAAATCTTCTAGAGCATGGCCACATAGCCTGAAAAACCCACAAAAAACCAAAAGAAGACTACATTAGCACATTCATTTGATCATCTGAAGGAGTGCTAAGTTCAGGATCCCTCAATGACTCAACTACCTTTAGCACCAGTGCAAGAAAAGACAGTTACCTGAAATTTAATTATCTAACAGCCTACTTGACGTACTACGAAATGATAATGGTGTTAAATGTAACAGACTGCAACAACTTCTATACAAGAGTGGAACATTATGTGCTCTTGGTTGGACACTGTAGGAAATAGTTTGTGGTTGTGAAGACATTTTTATACCTGTACCTAAACTCCCTCCCTAAAAGGATTGGGAACACATACTTGAAAAAATGCATTTACATTTCTGTCAGAGACTGAAATAGCAAGATCTTTGCTTCATTCCTAATTGAAAAGAATTTGCAATTCAACATATTGATTGTAGAAAGGCCCTTCAGCAAGAGAAACCAAATTTAAAAGAGAATATTTTCAGTGAGACCTCATGGTGCTCTGCTCTTGTATAGAAGTTGTTGCAGACAGTTACATTTAATGCCATCATGTCAGTGGGTAAGAAGGATTGATTAAGATTCAGTTATTTTCTCTAACTAGCTGGAGTAAAGGAGGTGTGTGTACATTTTAGATTGGTTAATAGAGCCTCTTGGGCATGGGCTGAATGAGTTAGTTTCATTGTTACCATTCAAATGTTTATTTTAACAAGGAGATAAAGGGGTAAAGAATAAATTCCCAACAGGTTTAGCTTATACTGAAATTAGATATAAAGAAACATTTCATAGGAGTTTATCACACAGGGCATTTACCACTGCGCAAATGCTGCCCAAGTGTTACATTTCAGGAGCGCTGGAGGTGTGATCATCCATCGCACTTCTGAAACGTCATAGTGGCTTCCTGCTTCCCTTCCATCACAGAAGCATTCATGGGGGAAACCTCAGAAAAACCATTTTTATTAATGAAAGATCCTGTTAATAAAAATGGCTTTTCTGGGGCTTCCCCACGAACACTTCCGCAATGGAAGGGAAACGGGAAGCCTCTATGACATTTCAGAAGCATGATGGATGATCCCACTTCCGATGCTCCTGAAATGTTTGGCTAACACTTGGGCAGCTGTAAGTGCCCTGTGTGATAAACTCCATAGTCTCCTTAATTTCAAGTGAAACCTAGGCTCAAAACAGACAGGCCAAATAGAGCAGCTTCCGGCTGCTGTGGGGGTGTTGCAATTAGACGTTGCATGCCCTGATTCAGCAAGAAGCTGCCCTGAAGCCACCTAAGGTGGCCTGAAGCCACTGGCAAAAGGAATGGCAAAAAGCTGCTCCTGCCAGCAGCCCATTTGGGACTGTAGTGGTGGCCTGTTTTGGGAGCAAGCCATCCTGTAGCCACAGTCCTGGAGTGATTGGGGGTGGAGCAGTCTCTGGCCCCTCCTTTAGGCCCATCTGCTGCACCCTGTACTGAAAGGAACTGTTTGGGGTTGTTAAAGAAAATTGAGACCTAATTAAGATATCAAAATAATATTAAAATTATTATAGTGGTGCAGTAGTTAAATGCCTGTACTGCAGCCACTCACTCACAAATCATAAGGTTGCGAGTTCAATACCAGCAAAAGGGCTCGAGCTCAACTCAGGCTTGCATCCTTCTGAGGTCACTAAAATGAGGACCCAGATTGTTGGGAGCAATTAGCTTACAGTTGTAAACCACTTAGACACTGTTAGTTCAGTATGAAGTGGTATATAAAGGAAGCTGTTTGTTTGTTTGAAGCATCAGGATAAACATTCAGATGATAGAAACAGATAAATGTATTTGCACTTATGTAAACAGAATTTTGTAGAAGTATTCACATGTACTTCAGGAGACATTGCATAAGTCCTTGACGATATCACACAATTTAATGGGCATAGTTATACAGTTGGCCCTTCCCTTATGCGGGGGATCTGTTCTGGACCCCACCGCGTAAGGGAAAAACCACATAAAGTCAAGCCCCATTAGAAACAATGGTGCTCGTTCTCATGGTGCACACTCAGTGCACCCCATTGCTTCTTCCAGGGCACAGGAGAAGTCTTTCCAGCACAGCTTCCAGCGTATGTTGGAAGCTGTGTAAGGTGCACCCGTGTATGACGTGGGCACACTGTACATTAACTTTACAATATTAAAAGGTCAAGTAATCTAAGAGCTCTCCCTTTTCCAGAAGAAACTAATTTATTCTTTAGCATTAGCAAGTTTTGGCCAATGCAGTAATTTACAGGGGTTAGTTGAAAACCTTTTGTTATTTGCTCCAATCCTGCAGACACCACTTACATGCAGAAACAAGTTTCTGCTCATTGATGTTCTATATTTCAGTGCAGGAAAGTTATTGTCTGGAGTGCTGGTTGAAACTCTATGGACATGTTGCAAGACTTAGGGCAGGAGCTCAGCAAGTAAGAAATTCTATACCAACAGTTGTTTTCATTTAAAATACGCATCTGAACCTTTGAAGAACCTGGAAAGTTGGTTTAACAGTATTTGGGTAGAGTTATATCCTCAATGCCTGGAAAAATTAGTTAACATTTTGTAAATGTAATCTTCCTTTTCTACCTTTCAAACATAACTAAAGTTCTTATTTTTAGAAAAATGTGGATGGTACAAATTTCTAGCATATAATACAAAATACACTTTCCTCTTCCCATATTATGGCCTCAGCAGAAGACACCATTTGAACTGTGTGGTATTCCTTCATCACCGTTTACTGGGACTACCTTCTCCTAACAATAAGAGAAACTAAAAAATTAAAGTTATATCACAAAGGAAATGAAGTTATATTTTATATAATGCGCTTGGTTTATGTTTTTGTTATGCTAAGATATGGTTTGATTTTGAATCCAAACCATCCCGCTGTTCTTTAGAAAAACATTAAGGTTATTACACATGAGTGGTTCCAATTAGGAAGAAAAATGAGAGGTGCCTCAAGAAACCAGGATGAATGGCTAAAGAACTTTTAACTGATCTAAGGCGGGTTACAGACCGCCAAATAGTACGTATACAATACGTACTAGGGTTAGGAAGGGGCGGTGCTTCCGCACTCCCCTAACCCTAGTACGTATTGAATACGTACAAGATGGCGGCGCCCTGTTCATATGGGCGCCGCCATCTTTACGTATCGGACGCTGAGCGTCCGTACGTGTCACAGCCTTTATGACGTAGCGAGTGCGCCCCTGGCGCCTCGCTACGTCACAAACGCGACTCAAAAAGAAGCTCCATTTTGGAGCTTCTTTTTCGGTCCGCACGGGAGCCGCGCCGTCTGAAGGCTCCGGCTCCCCTGCGGACCTACCAGCGGCGGTCTGTACCCTGCCTAAGTTTTAAAAGGAGCATGTATAAGAAATGGAAAAGGGAGGAATCAACAAATAGGAATTCAAACAAATAGCTAGCACATGTAGGAGTAAAGTCAGAAAAGCTAAAGTGTACAACAAGCTCAGTGTTGCTAGAGAGGTTAACTGGCCAATGTAATATCAGAACTGCTGACAATAAGCTTTGACAAATTCCTGGAGAACAGAAGTCCCAACCCACTGGAGGAGGGCAAATGTCCCCATTTTCACAAGTGAAAGAAAGAGGACCCAAAAAATTACTGCCCAGTCAGCTTGACATCAATACCAGGGAAGATTCTAGAGCAGATCATTTAAGAAATGGTATGTAAGCATTTAGAAAGGAATGGACTCTTTCATACAGCAAAAAGCAACAGGAGCATAGTGGGATGCTCCTATCACTATAGTGCAATTGCTCGAAGATTATCAGACGGTGTTGCCATAATCATGGCATTATCCTGTGAATAAAGAGTAATTTTAGCACTGCTTTTCATTCACAGTACTTTCTTGTGAATGAAAAGCAGTGCTAAAATTACTCTTTATTCATGGATTATGCTGCGATTATGGTGATGTCACACAATGTCATCTGATAATTTTCAAGCAATTGTGTGATAGTGATTGGAGCATCCCGCTATGCTCCCATCACTTTTTGCTGTGTAAAAGAGTCCATTCCTTTCTAAACGCTTACAGACCATCTCTTTAACACATTGGCGTGTTCTTTAAGCAAGTACTAGCCATCATATAAACACACAATGAAGCATCCTCCACTGGTGACTCTCACTTTTTTCTTGTAGCTAGTACACTTTTTCTGAAATGCCTGGAGGTGAGGGATGACAGTTCAGGAATGATCACTGAATTTAGTTTCTGCTGCCACCAGAAACAAGTAATCTTCCAGCTCCGGTGGTGCAAATGACGAACAAATGGAACCCATTTTGATTTAGTTTCCCTTTGTTTCAAAACAAATGTATACTCACAGGGTTCTTTAGTTTTAGTTTTTGTGAGGTAGTAAAAGAAACATACTGGTTTATCCTCTGAATGCAGTCTGGGTTATGGTTGGCTGATCATCCATCTGCCATCTGTCTAAACCAAGGATGGGCAAAGTGTTGCCTTAGGACCAAATGGTTTTATTGGCTGATTTTGTGGCCCTTGATTCCCCTCCTCACCCTTTTTCTGTAAAAGAAAGAAAAAGAAAAAAAGAAGATGAACTGCCTCTCTTTGACATTTCTTCAAGGGGTGACTGCATATAACAATTAAAAGTCATTTCCCCCCTAGAAGTAGACTTCTGGGCCCAAAACAGTTGGGCCAAATGACTCAGTTTTCAGCCACATTTGGGGCATAGCATTTAGATTATGCTCACCCCAAACGCAGCCAACGAACCATGCCAAAAAAGGAATGGAAAAATCAGCTCCTTTTCTGTGGTCCGGTTTAGGACTGCTGCAGCAGCCTGGATCGAGGCTGGGTGCATGCAGTCACTGCAGCGATGGCACAGTCCCACAGCAGTCCCACCATGGTCCTTTTGGCCTGTCTGTTTTAGGCCCTAACCACTCCAGTTGCCATTGTTTAGTATTTTTTGCGGTCTGTGGAACCCATGGAAGGTCCCAAATGAAATTGCCTAGGCTATGCTTGAACGGTGTCTATTGAAAAAAAAGCATATGCATTTTTCATTTTTTAAAACTGGATTTTAAGTGTGAAATTATAAATATATTACAAAGGGAAGAGAAGGCAAGAAAAAAAGAGGAGGGCAGACATATAAGATATGAATGTGGGCTGGCAGTATATAGTTAAATAAGTTGACTATATTTCCAAGCTGGCACCTATAAAATACATGTTCATGTGTGGCTAAAGCAGTAAGATCTGACCACTGAATAATAAATAGTGAATGTTTATCTTTCAAATCTTGAAGTATAAGTCTTTTTTGTAACAGTAAAATCATACAGGATCCAACTACATTGATCTTCCATTAGATTCCACATTGCATGTATGTGTACAAATGCCAACATTTTTTCTAATACAAAATTAATACATTGCACTATCCCACTCAGCCATGAAACCAGCTGGGTGAACTGGGCAAGTCATACTCTTTCAGCCTGAGAGGATGGCAATGGCAAACCCCCTCTGAAGAAACTTGCCAAGAAAACCCTGTGCTAGGTTCATATTAGGATCACATAAGTCAGAAATGTCTTGAAGGCATACAACAACAACATCAACATCCAATCATTTTTGTTGGAATACAAGCATATATATATAAGTGTCTAACAAAGAGATAGATGAGGCTCTTCTCTGATATGATAATTCCAAGTTACCTCTACATTTTTGTTTGGTTATACATCCATTTAAAGACCTGTAAACCTTTCATATAAACAGACCACAATGAAATGTCTTGTCAATTTGTTATCTTCTAGGTTCTTTAGAGAGCTTGAAGCAAGACATCAGAACAATATATTCATAGATGACATCAGTGATATTGTAGAAAAACATACTACATCAACCTTTGATCCTTATGTGAAGTATTGTACAAATGAAGTCTACCAACAGCGAACACTCCAGAAATTACTGTAAGTGATGAAAGTTGCCATTTATATTTGAAAATAGCTATTTTAATACTAGATGGACTTTCTGCAACAAGTTGGTTGATTTCAGATCTATGTAAATAATTATACACATATCTGCTTCTTCATATCATCCTTAATTCATTGAAAGTAACCAAGAGAGATTGTTTACACTAATTTCAGACTGAGACCTTGATTCTATGATGTATTCAGTGGTATTATTTAAAATATTTCTGAACCACCATTCAGCCAAATTTATTCCAAGGTGTCATATAAAAGGCATGAAGAAAATGAATCATGTTAATATAAATACAGTACAACTAGACATCAGCATTATTTAAAACAAATCAGAGATAATTTGGCCCATAAGAAGTCTTATCTTAACTCATGCTGAAAATATTGTACAGTCAGCCCTCCCCTTATGCGGGGGATCTGTTCCGGACATACACACACCCCTTGCATAAGGGGGAAACCACATATGCTTGCACCCCGTTGAAAACAATGGGGTGTGTGTATGCGGCGCGAGCGCCATTTATTTAATTGTACTACAGCTTCAGCATAAGCCTGTGTATGGCGCGAGATGACTGTATTGTTCTTGCCAGACATATTTTGAAGGTATTCAAAAATTGTGATTCTACATAGAAAATGCCCTTTTAGTAAATACATATGGCACCTCATTCCCAAAAGGCATTAGGAAAAGGGCTGAGTGTTGGAGGGAGTGGTTGTATAAAGTTGAGAGTTACTTATCTTCATACAGTGCCTGTGTATTTAATTGCTCTAAGGCAAAAAAATAAAACTGCAGCTGTTGCACCATCTACTAATTCCTTCACAGGCTCTCACCAATGATACAACTGATTTGTCCAATAGCAGGAGAGAAGGGATAGTCTGGAGGACTGATGGATAAATGAGATAGAAGCAAAAGTGGGTACAGTGCCTGCATTTAGATAATCACATTTCAGCATAATACAATATATGAACAAGATTTTTTTAATGAGAAGGAACTAGCCATGAAGTCTCCCATCCACTGTAGTCTGCTGTTCTGTCTCAACTGGGAAAATGTGGAACCAGCATATGTATTAATGGTTCCTAGTTTGTTTGCTTAAAGAAACTGTGCTTGTGGAACAAAGATTTGTATTTTAGCTTATTAAGCTGAGATGTGGTTGTTCATATTTGCCCTTTCTGGTTTTGTGCACTTAATAATAATAATAATAATAATAATAATAATAATAATAATAATATTTTTATTTATATGCCGCCCTTCCTACGATCAGGGCGGCTTACATCAGCTTAAAAACACAGATAACAATCAAATAAAATACACAACAATAAAATCAAGGAAACAAGCAAAAAAGCCCCATAGCCCAACCTCTTGGCCACGGAAAGAGGAGGGAGGCCCACAGGATTTTTATTCGGGGAATGCCTGTTGGAATAGGAAGGTTTTAAGGTCCTTCCTAAATTGGGCCAGGGTAGTAGACGAGCGGAGCTCTGTGGGCAGCGCGTTCCAAAGGGCTGGGGCAGCTATGGAGAATGTCCTCCGTGAAGTAGAGGCGAACCTAGCCCCAGGCACCTTCAGTAGCTGCTGCCCAGATGTTCTGAGGGTGCGAGGCGGAATGTACGGGGAGAGGCGGTCCTTTAGGTATCCTGGGCCCAAGCCATTTAGGGCTTTATAGGTAATTACCAACGCCTTATATTGAGCTCGGAAGCGGATGGGCAGCCAATGGAGATCTTTTAAAACCGGTGTTATATGGCTGGCCCTGGGAGCACCAGTGACCAGCCGGGCTGCCATATTCTGCACCATTTGCAGCTTCCGAGTTTGGTATAAGGGTTGCCCCATGTAGAGTACATTGCAGAAATCCAGTCTCGAAGTTACCAGAGCATGTACAACAGTTTCTAGGTCCCTTTGGGCCAGGTATGGGCGCAGCTGGCGAATCAGCCGAAGCTGATAACAGGTGCTCTTGACCGTCGCATTCACCTGAGCACTTAAAAATATAGGCACAGTTAATAGGAAAATACAAGTTTATAGGAAAGTATTAGCATGTTTCAGACAAAAATATTATTAAATTCATAATTAAGACTGTCTTTAGCATTATTATTGCTATTATTTTGCACAGAACTACTAATCCAGGCTTCAAGGAAGTGCTGTCGCGGATTGAGTCCCAAGAAGCATGTAAGAATTTACCTATGATTTCTTTCCTTATTCTCCCAATGCAAAGGGTTACACGACTTCCACTGCTGATGGATGTAAGTACTTGTGACTCTTTGTCTGCTATAATTGTATCCATTTTTACTCATTTATAAAAGTGGTTTTAGAAATCACTCTTTAGTTCCATTCCATCCTGTCTCAACTGATGTTTTGCTTTGAGTTGGCTGGAGTTCAAGTGAACTTCTTTGTTAAGGAGAAATGGGTAATTTTTCTATTACAATGTTAAGGCATTTTTGGCACCAGTGTAAATTACACTGTGCACATTCATTTGGAAAGGCTTAAACTGATGTATTCCATGCCTGTTCAGTTCTGGAGGGAGGTATTGCTGGAAGGAGACAGACCTGCTGTTAAGCAGCTTAGTTAGCATTGATCCTAGCTGAGGACAGAATTGCAGCCTCTCCCCCCCCCCCCCCGCCTACATTTTGACTTTATTCCTATATCTAGTTTTCCTTTTTTGTTGAATTTGATTCTTCTATGTGAGATTATTATATTTGCTTCCAAAAACACTCCTGTAATATTTGCAATAGCTGACATTCAGAATGCAACATATGGAAGGAGAACTTATAATAGTTATGGTCTATAGGTAAATTGGTGTACTCTTTCAGTAATTTACTAGGCTAAAAATAAAACACTAGTTTAGCTTTATGAAGACATAAATTTGAGAAGTCTAGTTTAACTTCGGAAATCTAGGCATTTGAATAAATAAGTAGATGAGTAGTCTCTTCAGAGTGTGGCACTGGCTTGCTCTGGGAAGGTATACCAGCTGCTTTCCTGTTGTGCTAATTCTGCTGCAGAAAAATGGCTTTCCAGAGCCTGCTACAATTACCTTCCTTTAGAAGTTCCCCAGTGTATGGTGTTGCGGGCAGAATGACTGTAGGGGTTGCCTAGGCTCTGATAGCACTGAGTCTTCCTACACCATTCTACACTGCATGCCTCACACTGTTGAAGCATTTGGGAAAAGGAAAATGGTGGAGGGGAAAAGCTGAGAGAGCATGGGCAGAGATTGATAGACCTTTTGCTTGCAACAGACCTTTTGTTCTGGGAAAAGTTCCTGCATCTTGATTGTATTGCTGTTGCAATTCATTATTAATATTCAGGAAGAGGGAAAAGGGAATGTCAGATAAACAGAGTAAGAAAGGGGGATGTTAGAAGATACATAAATAAAGAAAAGAAGGAGAGGTGGCTGTTAGTTTGTTGCTGCAAAAAAATGTGGTATTGTGAAGACTAACAAATTGGTCTACAAAATCATTAGACATAATTTAATTTTGTGTGTGTGTATCTCAGGTTTTATCAGAATATGGTTGTTTTCCCTTAAAGCCTAGTTAAGGTAGATTATTATTACTGCTTATGCTTAATATTTAATAAGGTAATGAATCAGCAACCTAATTAATGAAACTATACAGTAAGAAACAATGGCACAGTCTAAAGTGAGATATTCCAGGTTACTCCGGACCACCCAGAGAATTTTTTATTTTTTTGGAGATGGGTTTGGGTTGTCTGCCTCTGAACTACCCTAGTTCTGTTATTCATTAAGGCCATTTTGTTGTAATTAATTTTGATCATGTTTTTTGGCCAGCAATTCAGGAATAATGATTGTCTTTATTACATTCAGACTGCTAAAATAACATATTGCCAGAGAACAGTTTTATGGTGTTTTGGCTTCTTTCACAAAAAAGCATAATACACCCCCCTTGTCATTAGAAACCTATCAGTTCAGGATGTTTGTTTTGGTATTGCTTTGTTTTCATAGTTTTCTTATGAAAGCAAGTCAAAAAATCTTGATTTAATGATCAGACTACTTTTACTTTTATGGTGTTTCTCCAAAATGTTGAATTTCATCTTCTGTTTGATCTAAATAGCTAAAAAAAAGTCTTCAGGATACTTTACTAACAAAATCATGAGGATCAGTTTAAAAAAAAACAGATGGAAAGAATATTTCCACCTGGAAACAGAAAAGAGGGAAAGGAAATATCCAAGTATAACTGAAAATAGATTTAAGGAATGCCTTATTAGAAGTAGTAGATCAAAGTTAATTGTTCCTCCTTTGCATCTAGAGAAGTGGTTCTCAATTTCTGATCCTCCAAATGTTTTGAACTTCAACTCCCAGAAGGTTAGGGATTCTGGGAATGAAGTCCAAACATTTAGAGGGTCAGAGGCTGAGAACCATTGATTTAGAGCTGTCATTTATCATTCAAATGCATAGCATTCCTGGAGAAAATCAGCATGTGTGCTTGGAAGGTACCAAAATATAATGCTTTCATAGAGCACCAACATAGAACTTAGAAGAATTGTGATATATTTTAAATTTGTCATAGGAAATATTGTATTTTTTCATTGATTTATCTAAATTTTCTGCATAATTTTAAATGGTCTCACTCTTTCTTTCAGACTATTTGCCAGAAAACACCCAAAGACTCACCAAAATATGAAGTTTGCAAACGAGCTTTAAAAGAAGTTAGCAAGGTATGTTTAAATTCTATTTATCAAAGGGCTCTTGCTGTTGGTCTGATGATTGGGCTGCAATGCTATCATGCACACTTAGTTCTTAGGTCTTACTTACAATGACTGGGGTGAAATACTTACTGAAGAGTTGTCCATCGCCCCCCCCCCAAGCCTCATGTGTCTAGTTTAGATGATGCATGCCAAAACTTGCAAAGGATCTGGTCTAGAATTATAGAGTTGGAAGAGACCACAAGGGCCATCCAGTCCAACCCCCTGCCATGCAGGAAATCCAAATCAAAGCATCCCCGACAGATGGCCATCCAGCCTCCGTTTGAAGACCTCCAAGGAGTCTGACTCTGGGGTAGCAAGCATTTACACCAGGGTAAAATAGCCCTGGTTTTCTAAACTCAGCAGCAAAGCTGGGCTTTTAAGACAAATACCCCACCCCAATGCTCCTTACCTTTAATAATAATAATGATGATGATGATAATAATAATAATAAATTTTTATATCCCACCTCTTTACAAAATGCAATCGGGGCGGCTTACAAGATTAAAATATACAGTCCGAAACCTCAACCCTCTCTTAAAATACAATTAAACAATGTATAATTTAAAACATAAAGCATACTTAAAAACAATACAATAAACTGTGGTGAAGTCAGTGGTCAGCAATTCGATTTTCCTTCCTTTCTGGTGGTGGATCTAAATGAGAATCTTCTAGTTGGCCCATCTAACATGGAAATGGGACATCTGGTCAAATGCCCCCTTTCTGTGTCAGATGGGGTGACTGGCAGAGCTTCACATTGGGATCCACTGCTGGAAAGATAAAAGTCCTGGGTATGGGTTTGGCACAGGGATGGGTGTCTGAACACTCACCCATCCCCATGCCAATCCAAGGTGACTACTGAATGAACACTAGGACCAGGATAGCATAGGCCCAGTGCATGCTATCTTGGCCCTTCTTCTCAGGCCTTATGTTAATATACCATTGTTTTAGTCTTCAGTGTTTTGTGTTGTGCTTAATTTGGTACAAGACATGTTTGTATAATTTGAAGTAACATGAAGTTCTAAAAGGAAACAGTGGTAAACACCCATGGTGTATCTAGTGTGTTGCATTTGGTGAATCTAGACTCAACCTTTGATTGCCTAGAATTAATGAACCATCACTTTCTTTTTTTAAAATTTTTATAAGCTTTTATACAACACAACATAAATACATGAATACAACACATTAACATACACAATCCACCTACACTACATTAACCCTCTACACCTACACACAAACAGACAGATACTACATTCTATGTATTCTTTTGACTTTGTTTTATCTGAAACTATCTCCTTATACCATTGCTTTGATCCCATGTCCTGTTACTTCAGAAAGAGAATATAGATTAAAAAAACAACAACATAGACTGTCTGTCTTGACACTTTTTTAAAACACAACTAACATAAAAACCAGTACTTCCTGCTACTTGCATTTTTCATAAGATCCTGATGATTTCTATTGTAATATCTTAACCTATCTCTCAAAGTTCCCCCCATCTAACATAAAAGTTAACTATTTTTGTTCACAAATAATTCTGTATTTTCTATCTAGCATAATACCATGCTTAAATTTCAGAGATATTAATTATCTAAAGCTAAGTTAACTAGCTTAGCTTTCGTGTTTTAATTCACTAGGTAAACCTTCTAAATGTTTGACTATAGGGGATCTGCATCTATTATGTTAATCTCTACACCTTATTTACTTAAAACTATAAGTAATTATCTCATATAGACTACTACTCTCAGTTTCTGATTTTCGCTTTATATGCCTTTACTGTATTCTCCATTTTCTTTAAATTTCTGTACTTCCCGGCCTCTCTTCTTCTTTTCCTTTTCCTTCTCCCTCTTCTTCCTCTTAATTTGTTTTATTTATATACCGCTATTCCACTTAATTTGTTTTATTTATATACCGCTATTCTTCTTCGGATTGTGGATCGCTTTTTTTTAGCTCTCTTTTGTATTTTCTGATGAAGTCTTTCATTTTCATTATAGAGTTTATTTTAAATGTTTCACTTTTAAATCTGAATATTACGCCTTCCAATCTATCCCAACTGTAAATAATGTCATTATCTTTCAACAGATTAATCAGTGGTTTGTAACCTTGCCATTTTTTAAGAATTCTAACCGGGATGTCTTTATATATAATCATCACTTTCAAAATCCTTCAACATTGCCTATAATGGCTGTGAACCTTTGGGAGCTAACGTCTTATGAAACTGGGGAACCAGTTGAGGGAATCTGTGCACTTGAAACTATTCTTAAATTTGAATCTCTGTATTTGGACAAAGTCATGATTGTGTATAGGAAACTGCTACTAATAGTAAAGAAGGATTAATTCACTTTCAAACTTGATGTTTGAAAGCCAACCTTCTTGCCCTTGAACACCAGACGATGACTTTTTGAACCTACTCAATAAATTTTGTTGTGTTTCCTGTTCCCTTGAAATGTCACCATCTATATCTCTCTAATCAAACTAGTTGTCCATAATGGCAAGTCTAAATATTTAACCCCCCTGCAGTCTGGATGTAACTTTCCACATGGGGCAAACTTGCAATGTACAATCTCACAGATCTGGGATCCACACACTTGATTACCCTGCAGAGGGGCGGCCTCCACTGTCTTCAGTGGTGTGCATACCTGGGGGTGCACCCTATTTAAGCCTATGAGGCTTGAATATGCACAAGCCTCCATTTGCATGGGAGGGGGTCTGGAACGGATCCCCTGCGACAATGGAGGGCCAACTGTACTCTGCTGAAAGATGCCTTATTCTGTGAAATTGATTCTGAGAATTGTGAGATGTGTGTTGACATTATCTTCTCTCTTTTATATATGATTAGTTGATCAGCTCTTTCCCCAGTGTGTTGAATGATAGGAGAATGGAAGTAACTCTAGGATCACTTCTTTGCTATTTCCAATTGGGCCTCTCATTTTCAAAAATGGCACTGTAGACTTTACTGATACTGTAAATTATTCATCTGTAGGTCATATTTATTTTTTTACCCCAAAACAACTGAGAGTAAGTGGGGGGAAGAAAATAGATTAATTCAAAAGATTGGCTTTGCTTACTAATATTACAGTGTTACATTATCTAGTCAATATTGTTAGTGGTTCCCCTGGAAACAGTAGAGTGAGCCACACACTATTCGAACTGCAGAAAGAAGAAGAAATGCAGTTTTTCTGACTAGTACAGTTTTGCCCTGTATGAATGCCACTAAATTATCAGTGATGAGCATGACTTTTATCTTTAGCTCATAAAAATGCTTTTGATGGCTTGCTAACAGTTTGCAAAATAGTTTCCGGGCAAAAGATATCCCTTGGGTCTTTTAAAAAGTCTTTATCTTCTCCAAATTACTCATTACTTGCACTGCATTCATTGCTACTGAAGGGAGAAAATAGCTTAATATGCCTCCTACACACAACATCTCTAGAAATAGAAATTGCTCATATATAACTGTTTCTCTCTTAGTAAATCCACATGAATTTCCCCCTCTAGGAAACTGGCTGGGACGATGGGAGGTTGTGTTTTACTGCATCCTTCTTTTACCCCCATCAAAGAGTTTAGATGGGACATATATAGAAAATATTTGGTCTCTATTTTCACAGCCATTAACAAAGGTGCTCCTATTAACATCTTTGAAATGTTTTTGATGAACTATTCCGCCACATAATATGGCTGGGAAATAAACAGAATAAATATAGCATGCTATTAAAGTTCTTCTGTTGATATCTTTGTTACAGGAAAAAGAGGGGGAAAAACCTTTGGCATATCTTTTGGTAAAATTGGAAATAGAAAGTCTTACTATGCTATTTTTCACAAGATTATTATGGTTTTGGTTTCCATTCCATTATTTGATTGCTTTGCATACCAAAATATTTTTACCTAACTGATTCTGAAAGATAAACATGCTTGCCCGTGATTTTTGAACATGGTTTGTTACTGAAATACAGATGGCACAAGTGCACTAAGCTTTCAAAAGCAGTTGTTACAGAACTCATTATGTCTCCTTATTTAGACTGCAGTCCAGTTGCAGTTAATTCAGTGGGGTACTTAAACATATCTGGAATATATCCATGGTGATTCCTGTATAACAGGGGTATATTTGTTTATGCTTGTTTGACTGGCCCGGATCTCCCACTGCAAGACTGTCCAAATAGAAAAATAAAATAACCAATTATTGTTGTGGAATAAAGAATTTGCTGATGAACTTAGGGCCGAAACAGATGGTCACTTTGATCACCAGGTCAGGACCACGTCAACCACATGCCACTGCCCCCGATCTGATGTTTTTCCAGCCTTTTGTGCCAGAAAAAAAAGGCACCATTTCCACTGCCATTGCCTGAGCCCCGAAAAGCTGCTGCCATGTAAACGACCGGGCGGCTTCCTGCCAGCTTGGGGACTGTGCATATGCCATGCCCTCAAGCTGCGGAGAAGCCAGCTTTTGTTGCTGATCTGTTCCGGCCCTTAGTTAGGCAAAGCATGTAAGAACCACATTAAGGCCAACTTCCATTGGGCCTAGAAATCTTTTCTTAAAACATCAACACATTAAATGACCAAGGTCTAAATTTGATTTTCTTTCTATTTTTTCCCATTGGGAAGATAGATTTGTTACAAGACAAATATTCTGTTTTGTAGTGCTTGTATGGTGGCTTAAGGAAGGCATGGCAGCTTTTGTTAAGGCAATTAAGAAGTTGGAAGAAAACATTTAAATCCTACCAATAATGTCTGTCTTGCAGATAGGCTGTCATTTTCCTGGCTGAGCTCTCATATTAGAAGTAAAACTTAGGTGGAGGAAAAGATGATCAGGGGAGGACATTGCTGGGAAAGGAACCCCCCCCCCCCCCCCGCTATCTCTTTGACCCCTCACACCCCACCTAATATTATTGTTGTGGAATAAAGAATTTGCTGATGAACTTAGGGCCGAAACAGATGGTCACTTACTTGCTAATTAGCTTACTTGCTGTTCATCGCTATGATCTTTGGAATAGCGGTATATAAATAAATATTATATATATATTAATTAATTATTATGTGCAATGTTATCTTTAAAATAATTTATATCATATCAAGCTATCTTGTCTCTTTGGCAGAAAGCCTACTTGATCTTCGTTGATCCATTCTCTAAGCACCTTTTAAAGCCTTTCTGCCAATATTTTACTAAATAGTTTGTAGTCCACATTGAGTAATGAGATTGGTCTATAGTTCTTCATATCTGAAGCTTCTTTGTTTTCCTTCAGTATCAAAGTGATGTTGGCATGTCTCCATGTTTCTGGAAAGTTGTTACCTTTTATGGCATTAAATGTTTGTTTCAAAGGTAACAAAAGTTGCTCTTCAAAAACTTTAAAATATTCAACAGTGAAGCCATCTGGACCTGGCGCTCTATCATTCCCACATTTCCTTATGGCCTCCGATATTTCCACTGCTGTGATTGGCCCGTTTAATTTCTCTCGTTGTTCCTTCAGAAATAGTGTTCTTCTTTGTGGTCTCTGCGAATCATACAAATGGGTTTTACTGCGCCTGCGCAGTGCTGCTCGAAACCTACTGGAATCACTGGGCAAAGTTTACTTTGCAACATATAGAAACTTTTTGGCAGTAACTCCGCCCACCCGTTATAAGGCCCCTGCCTTTCCGCTCTTTTCCCCAGTTCCTTTTTTCCGCTGCGCTAGCTGCTTCAGGGACCTTTCGCTTGCTTCGCTTGCTTGGAATTACTTTCGTTTTTGACCTCGGACTGTACTCTTGACCATTCTTTGTCTCCCGCCCCTGGTAACTTCGAACTTCGGACTGTTGACCTCGTTTCGGATTCTTCTTTGGCTGTGTCATCTTTGGAAGGATGCCTGCGCCTTTCAAAAAGTGCGACATCTGTGCGGGCAGGGTGCCCATCCAGGATCCGCACTCCTCCTGCCTGCTCTGCCTCGGCAAGAACCATGACACCAAGGCTTGCCAACTTTGCAGGTCCCTCTCTTCTCAGGCTCGGAAAAACCGTGAGTCCCGGCTCACTTCAGCCATCGCCCTGGGCAAGGTACAGGAGGGAGGTTCCCGCGCGTCATCCATCCCGCCTTCCGTGCCCCTCGCTTCATCCTCCAGGGCCAGCGTGTGCAGTGTGACTTCTGCCAGGGCTAGCGTTTCCAGCGTGGTATCTGTCCCGGCCGGGACAGTTCCTCCCACCATCTCCGATGTGGCCCGTGGCTCGAAACCACCCAGCACCACCGACGAACCCTCCAAGCGCCCCCATAAGTCTTCGGGGACTGAGGGTACCGAGCCTACGTCCAAATCCGGAAGGAGACCGGACGGCTCGCACGCGAAGAAGGGGACCGAGGCGGAGGTCCAACTCGCTTCGCCTTCATCTTCCAAGGCATCCAAGGCATCTCGTCACGCCGCCAAGCCGAGAGAGCCGGCTTCGCCTTCGGGAAGACCCTCCTCATCGGGAGCAGCCGCTGTCCTCCTAGATCTCTCAGAGAATCCATTCTTTCCACCGGAGGAGACCCCGTGTTCGGGAAAAAAGAGGCGCCACGAGAAGGCTGATCGCGACCCTGTTCCTAAAAAGTCCAAGCGACCAAAGAAACAGGCCGGGACCGACTTGCCTCCTAAGGCGAAGCACAAGAAGTGTTCCCCTTCAAAGAAGGCTCGCGCTTCCACCCCAGCGCCTGAAGTCCAGCTGACCCCGGTGCCGGACACGCCTCCTCCCCAACCCACCTTGGACTTTGTTCACGAGGTGGACGATGCCGCTCCCTCCTCTCCTCCCGGAGAACGACTGCTGTTGTCCCCCTGTTCCGAGGACGAGGATGACGGAGACATGTCCCGTAGGCAGGAAGCACAGGACCTGTTCCTCGACACCCAGACAGGCCGATACTTCATGTCCGTCACGAAGGAGGTGGCCCTCAAACAGTTCACCAGGCTCAATCTCCGTCCGGCTGACCCGCAGGACGACACATCGGCCAGGTCGATCCCGAGTGCCTCCGTGAGGGAAAGGCCTCCATCCCCACCTCGCCGGCGCTCGCGCTCCTCGACGGGCCCCATTCCGGTTCGGCCGAGATCCCAAGTCAGAGTGGTGGACGCTCCCCTCTCCTCTGACTTGGATTCTGAAGATGAGCTCTCGCCCCCATCTGAGGCTCCCTCGGAGGAAGATGATCTCTCGGTGTCGGCTTCTCCACAGAGGATGCACAACCCGGAGCCGTCTTCCCCAACCGACAACGTCCGTTCCTTCAGTGAGCACGGCGTTAAGATGGCCAGGGCCCTCGACATCGAGCTCGCTTTCCCAGACGATGACGCTCAGGATCCGGTGGAACGTCGGGTGCACGGACGGGTGCCCACACCACCCTGCCTTCCCCTGCTTCCATCACTGCAGACCATAGTCCCAAGGTCTTGGAACTCCTCGGCCTCACTGTCTGCCTCGTCCCGCAAGGTGGAGTCACTCTACAGGGTCGCTCCAGCAAGCTGTTCCTGGTTGGCCGACCACCCCAGGCCGAACTCGGTGATTGTTGAGGGAGCTCAACACAGCTTCGTTCCGAAGCAGGCTACCTCCCCTGTCGACCGGGAGGCGAAGAAAGTGGATGGCCTGGCCAAGAAGGCTTACTCAGCAGCAGCCCTGGCGGTGAAGGCCATCAACTATACCGCCTGCATGGGGGCCTATATCCAGACCCTCATGGAACGGATCTCCCCCCTCATCCCGGACATCCCGGATGAAGTCCAAAGACAGTTGGTCGAGGTCAGGGATGAGACCCACTCCATCGGTAGTTGGCTCATCACCACTTCCAGAAACATGGCTGACTGCGCGGGGAGGGCCATGTCGGCATCGATGGCGCTCCGACGACACGCCTGGTTGAGGGCCTCGGACCTCAATCCCACCGTCAAGGCGGCCATCGAGGACATGCCACTCGACGGGACCGGGCTCTTCCATGCCGAGACCGACGACCGCCTGAACAGAAAGTTCAGGATGAAGGCGGCAGCGAAGAAGCACGGCATGTCCGCTGCACGTGCTTCGCCATTCCGGAAGCGTCAGCGCCCGTGGCAGCCGCAAGGTCAGTCACAGGGAACCTTCTCCCGGGATCGGCAGTCCCAACAACAGGGCTCCCAGAGACGTCGCTACCCCTTGCAGTCTTCCTCCTCCTCTGGCCGTCGCAACTTCCTGCCTCGGTACCGCAAGTCCCGCCGGCAGGACACCGACCAGGGGAAGAAGAGAGCCTGAAGGGACGCAGCGTGCTTCGTCCCTCCTTCACCCCCTTCTTTTTGGACATTTTGAGGCCCTTTGTTAACACTTGGACCTCAATAACATCGGACTCGTGGGCTCTCAACATCGTCCGTAGGGGATATGCCCTCGAGTTCCAAGAGCTCCCTCCAACTGGAGCCTTCATGTCCACTCCCCCCTCGGACACCCTTCTCGACGAAGTGCGCACCTTGCTTGAAAAGGGGGCAATCTCCCCTTTACCACCCGACCAATGTCCTAGGGCCTTCTTCTCCAGGTACTTCACGGTACCGAAAGCGGATGGGGGCATCAGGCCCATCCTGGACTTGAGACAATTGAACTTGTTCCTTGACTACCGTCGCTTTCGGATGGTAACTTTGGCTTCCATTCTGCCTCTGCTCCGCCAGGGCCTGTGGTTCGCGACCGTCGACCTGAAGGACGCCTACTTCCACATCGGAATCCGGGAGTCCCACCGGAGATTCCTCACCTTCGCTGTCGGCTCCACCTCGTACCACTACAACGTTCTCCCCTTCGGCTTGGCCACGGCTCCCAGGGTCTTCACAAAGTGCATGGCACCGGTGGTGGCATACCTTCATCAAAAGGGCTTCATGGTTTTCCCTTACCTGGACGACTGGCTGTTCGCAGCCGAATCCCACCACGAACTGCAGGAGGCAGTCTCATTCGCCTTGCACCTCTTGGACTCCCTCGGGCTGGTCGTCAACAGGGAAAAGTCCCACTTCACACCGACC
>NC_056524.1:243268345-243393304 GCF_019175285.1 Sceloporus undulatus
CCCCCCCCCCCTGATGATTTCATTGTAATATCTTAACCTATCTTTCAAGTTCCCCCCATCTCATAAAAGTTAACTATTTTTGTTCCAACAATAATTCTGTATTTTCTATCTAGCATAATACCATGCTTAATTTCAGAGATATTATTTATCTAAAGCTAAGTTAACTGGCTTAGCTTTCGTGTTTTAATTCACTGGTAAACCTTCTAAATGTTTGACTATGGGGATCTGCATCTATTATGTTAATCTCTCACCTTTTTACTTAAAATATAAGTAATTATCTCATATAGACTACTGCTCTCAGTTTCTGATTTTCGCTTTATATGCCTTTACTGTATTCTCCATTTTCTTTAAATTTCTGTACTTCCCGGCCTCTCTTCTTCTTTTCCTTTCCTTCTCCCTCTTCTTCCTCTTAATTGTTTTATTTTTACCGCTATTCCCCTTAATGTTTATTTATATACCGCTATTCTTCTTCGGATTGTGGAACGTTTTTTAGCTCTCTTTTGTATTTCTGATGAAGTCTTTCATTCATTATAGAGTTATTTTAAATGTTTCACTTTTAAATCTGATATTACGCCTTCCAATCTATCCCAACTGTAAATAATGTCATTATCTTTCAACAGATTATCAGTGGTTTGTAACTTGCCGTTTTTTAAGAATTCTAACCGGGAGTCTTTATATATAATCATCACTTTCAAATCCTTCAACATTGCCTATAATGGCTGTGAACCTTTGGGAGCTAACGTCTTATGAAACTGGGGAACCAGTTGAGGGAATCTGTGCACTTGAAACTATCTAATTGAATTCTGTATTTGGACAAAGTCATGATTGTGGTAAGGAAACTGCTACTAATAGTAAAGAAGTATTAATTACTTTCAAACTTGATGTTTGAAAGCAACCTTCTTGCCTTGAACACCAGACGATGACTTTTTGACACTACTCAATATTTGTTGTGTTTCCTGTTCCCTTGAAATGTCACCATCTATATCTCTCTAATCAAACTAGTTGTCCATAATACAAGTCTAATATTTAACCCCCCTGCAGTCTGGATGTAACTTTCCACATGGGGCAACTTGCAATGTACAATCTCACAGATCTGGATCCACACACTGATTACCCTGCAGAGGGGCGGCCTCCACTGTCTTCAGTGGTGTGCATACCTGGGGTGCACCCTATTTAAGCCTATGAGGCTTGAATATGCACAAGCCTCCATTTGCATGGGAGGGGGTCTGGAACGGATCCCCTGCGACAATGGAGGGCCAACTGTACTCTGCTGAAAGATGCCTTATTCTGTGAAATTGATTCTGAGAATTGTGAGATGTGTGTTGACATTATCTTCCTCTTTTATATATGATTAGTTGATCAGCTCTTTCCCCAGTGTGTTGAATGATAGGGAATGGAAGTAACTCTAGGATCACTTCTTTGCTATTTCCAATTGGGCCTCTCATTTTCAAAAATGGCACTGTGACTTTACTGATACCGTAAATTATTCATCTGTAGGTCATATTTATTTTTTTACCCCAAAGCAACTGAGAGTAATGGGGGGAAGAAATAGATTAATTCAAAAGATTGGCTTTGCTTACTAATACTGTTTACGTGTTACATATCTAGTCAATATTGTTAGTGTTTCCCCTGGGAACAGTTGGTGAGCCACAACACTATTCGAACTGCAGAAGAAGAAGAGAAATGCAGTTTTTCTGACTAGTACAGTTTTGCCCTGTATGAATGCCACTAAATTATCAGTGTTAAGCATGACTTTTATCTTTAGCTCATAAAATGCTTTTGATGGCTTGCTAACGTTTGCAAAATAGTTTCCGGGCAAAAGATATCCCTTGGTCTTTTTAAAAGTCTTTATCTTCTCCAAATTACTCATTACTTGCACTGCCATTCATTGCTACTGAAGGGAGAAAATAGCTTAATATGCCTCCTGCACAGAACATCTCTAAAATGAAATTGCTCATATATAACTGTTTCTCTCTTAGTAATCCACATGAATTTCCCCCTCTAGGAAACTGGCTGGGACATGGGAGGTTGTGTTTTACTGCATCCTTCTTTTACCCCATCAAAGATTTAGATGGGACATATACGTGGTGCCTCGGGATACGAAATGATCGGGTTACGAAATTCCGGATACGAAAAAGTTGGATTGGCAAAAACTGTTTGGGTTACGAAATATTTTTTCGGGTTACGAAATTCATTTCGCGCGGAAATTCAAATGCTGCAAAGTGCAGCTAAGGCTTCCAGTGCTAACGGAAAAGTGTTTCGGGTTACGAAATTTTCGGGTTACGAAGGAATGGCGGAACGAATTAATTTCGTAACCTGAGCACCACTGTATAGAAAATATTTGGTCCTATTTTCACAGCCATTAACAAAGGTGCTCCTATTAACATCTTTGAAATGTTTTTGGAAACTATTCCGCCACATAATAGGTGGGAAATAAACAGAATAAATATAGCATGCTATTAAAGTTCTTCTGTTGATATCTTTGTTTACACAGGAAAAAGAGGGGGAAAAACCTTTGGCATATCTTTTGGTAAATTGGAATAGAAAGTCTTACTATGCTATTTTTCACAAGATTATTATGGTTTTGGTTTCCATTCCATATTTGATTGCTTGCATACCAAAATATTTTTACCTAACTGATTCTGAAAGATAAACATGCTTGCCCGTGATTTTTGAACATGGTTTGTTACTGAAATACAGATGGCACAGTGCACTAAGCTTTCAAAAGCAGTTGTACGAACTCATTATGTTCCTTATTTAGATTGCAGTCCAGTTGCAGTTAATTCAGTGGGGTACTTAAACATATTGGAATATATCCATGGTGATTCCTGTATAACAGGGTATATTTGTTTATGCTTGTTTGACTGGCCCGGATTCTCCCACTGCAAGACTGTCCAAATAGAAAAATAAAATAACCAATTATTGTTGTGGAATAAAGAATTTGCTGATGAACTTAGGGCCGAAACAGATGGTCACTTTGATCACCAGGTCGGACCACGTCAACCACATGCCACTGCCACCGATCTGGTGTTTTTCCAGCCTTTTGTGACAGAAAAAAAAGGCACAATTTCCATGCTGCCGTGGATTTAGGCACTCCTAATGTCTCATTGCCCGAGCCCGAAAAGCTGCTCCATGTAAACGACCGGGCGGCTTCTGCCAGCTTGGGGACCGTGCATATGCCATGCCCCAAGCTGCGGAGAAGCCAGTTTTGTTGCTGATCTGTTCCGCCCTTAGTTAGGCAAAGCATGTAAGAACCACATTAAGGCCAACTTCCATTGGGCCTAGAAAACTCTTTCTTAAACATCAACACATTAAATGACCAAGGCTAAATTTGATTTTTTTCATTTTCCCATTGGGAAGATTGTTTGTTACAAGACAAATATTCTGTTTTGTAGTGCTTGTATGGTGGCTTAAGGAGGAATGCAGCTTTTGTTAAGGCATTAAGGAGTTGGAAGAACATTTAAATCCTACCAATATGTCTGTCTTGCAGATGGCTGTCATTTTCCTGGCTGAGCTCTCATAAGAAGTAAAACTTAGGTGGAGGAAAAGATGACCGGGGAGGACACTGCTGGGAAAGGAACCCAACCCCCCCCCCCGCCGCTATCTCTTTGACCCCTCACACCCCACCTAATTTATATTGTTGTGGAATAAAGAATTTGCTGATGAACTTAGGGCCGAAACAGATGGTCACTTACTTGCTAATTAGCTTACTTGCTGTTCATCGCTATGATTTGGAATGCGGGGATATAAATAAATTTATTATATTAATTAATTAATTATTATGTGCAATGTTATCTTTAAAATAATTTATATCATATCAAGCTATCTTGTCTTTGGCAGAAAGCCTACTTGTCTTCGTTGATCCATTCTCTAAGCACCTTTTAAAGCCTTTCTGCCAATATTTCACTAAATAGTTTGTAGTCCACATTGGTAATGAGTTGGTCTATAGTTCTTCTATCTGAAGCTTCTTTGTTTTCCTTCAGTATCAAAGTGATGTTGGCATGTCTCCATGTTTCTGGAAAGTTGTTACCTTTTATGGCTTAATGTTTGTTTCAAGGTAAACAAAAGTTGCTCTTCAAAAACTTTAAAATATTCAACAGTGAAGCCATCTGGACCTGGCGCTTTATCATTCCCACATTTCCTTATGGCCTCCGATATTTCCACTGCTGTGATTGGCCCGTTTAATTTCTCTCGTTGTTCCTCAGAATAAGTGTTCTTCTTTGCGGTCTCTGCGAATCATACAAAATGGGTTTTACTGCGCCTGCGCAGTGCTGCTCGGAACCTATTGGAATCACTGGGCAAAGTTACTTTGCAACATATAGAAACTTTTTGGCGGTAACTCCGCCACCCGTTATAAGCCCCCTGCCTTCCGCTCTTTTTCCCCAGTTCCTTTTTCCGCTGCGCTAGCTGCTTCAGGGAACTTTCGCTTGCTTTTCTTGCTTGGATCACTTTCGTTTTTGACCTCGGACTGTACTTTGACCATTCTTTGTCTCCGCCCCTGGTAACTTCGAACTTCGGACTGTTGACCTCGTTTCGGATTCTTCTTTGGCTGTGTCATCTTCGGAAGGATGCCTGCGCCTTTAAAAAGTGCGACATCTGTGCGGCAAGGTGCCCATCCAGGATCCGCACTCCTCCTGCGTCCTTGCCTCGGCAAGAACATGACACCAAGGCTTGCCAACTTTGCAGGTCCCTCTCTTCTCAGGCCGGAAAAACCGTGAGTCCCGCTCACTTCAGCATCGCCCTGGGCAAGGTACAGGGGGGTTCCCGCGCGTCATCCATCCGCCTTCCGCGCCCCCCGCTTCATCTTCCAGGGCCAGCGTGTGCAGTGTGACTTCTGCCAAGGCTAGCGTTTCCAGCGTGGTATCTGTCCCGGCCGGGACAGCTCCTCCCCCCATCTCCGATGTGGCCCGTGGCTCGAAACCGCCCAGCACCACCGACGAACCCTCCAAGCGCCCCCATAAGTCTTCGGGGACTGGGGTACCGAACCTACGTCCAAATCCGGAAGGAACCGAGGATCGGCACGCGAAGAAGGGGACCGAGGCGGAGGTCCAACTCGCTTCGCCTTCATCTTCCAAGGCATCCAAGGCATCTCGTCACGCCGCCAGCCGAGAGAGCCGGCTTCGCCTTGGGAAGACCCTCCTCATCGGGAGCGGCCGCTGTCCTCCTAGATCACTCAGAGAATCCATTCTTTCCACCGGAGGAGACCCCTGTTCGGGAAAAAAGAGGCGCCACGAGAAGGCTGATCGCGACCCTGTTCCTAAAATCCAAGCGACCAAAGAAACAGGCCGGGACCGACTTGCCTCCTAAGGCGAAGCACAAGAAGCGTTCCCCTTCAAAGAAGGCCCGCGCTTCCACCCCAGCGCCTGAAGTCCAGCTGACCCCGTGCCGGACACGCCTCCTCCCCAACCCCCTTGGACTTTGTTCACGAGGTGGACGATGCCGCTCCCTCCTCTCCTCCCGGAGACGACCGCTGTTGTCCCCTGTTCCGAGGACGAGGACGACGGAGACATGTCCCATAGGCAGGAAGCACCGGACCTGTTCCTCGACACCCAGACGGCCGATACTTCATGTCCGTCACGAAGGAGGTGGCCCTCAACAGTTCACCAGGCTCAATCCCCGACCGCTGCCCGCAGGACGACACATCGGCCAGGTCGATCCCGAGTGCCTCCGTGAGGGAAAGGCCTCCATCCCCACCTCGCCGGCGCTCGCGCTCCTCGACGGCCCCATTCCGGTTCGGCCGAGATCCCAAGTCAGAGTGGTGGACGCTCCCCTCTCCTCTGACTTGGAGTCTGAAGATGAGCTCTCGCCCCATCTGAGGCTCCCTCGAGGAAGATGATCTCTCGGTGTCGGCTTCTCCCAGAGGATGCACACCCGGAGCCGTCTTCCCCAACCGACGACGTCCGTTCCTTCAGTGAGCACGGCGTTAAGATGGCCAGGGCCCTCGATCGAGCTCGCTTTCCCAGACGATGACGCTCGGATCCGGTGGAACGTCGGGTGCCGGACGGGTGCCCACACCACCCTGCCTTCCCCTGCTTCCATCACTGCAGACCATAGTCCAAAGGTCTTGGAACTCCTCAGCCTCACTGTCTGCCTCGTCCCGCAGGTAGAGTCACTCTACAGGGTCGCTCCGGCAAGCTGTTCCTGGTTGGCCGCCACCCCCAGGCTGAACTGCGATTGTTGAGGGAGCTCAACACAGCTTCGTTCCGAAGCAGGCTACCTCCCTGTCGACCGGAGGCGAAGAAAGTGGATGGCCTGGCCAAGAAGGCTTACTCGCAGCAGCCCTGGCGGGAAGGCCATCAACTATACCGCCTGCATGGGGGCCTATATCCAGACCCTCATGGAACGGATCTCCCCCCTCATCCCGGATGAAGTCCAAAGACAGTTGGTCGAGGTCAGGGTGAGACCCACTCCATCGGTAGTTGGCTCATCACCACTTCCAGAAACATGGCTGACTGCACGGGAGGGCCATGTCGGCATCGATGGCGCTCCGACGACACGCCTGGTTGAGGGCCTCGGACCTCACCCCACCGTCAGGCGGCCATCGAGGACATACCGCTCGACGGGACCGGCTCTTCCATGCCGAGACCGACACCGCCTGAACAGAAAGTTCAGGATGAGGCGGCAGTGAAGAAGCACGGCATGTCCGCTGCACGTGCTTCGCCATTCCGGAAGCGTCAGCGCCGTGGCAGCCGCAGGTCAGTCACAGGGGACCTTCTCCCGGGATCGGCAGTCCAACCAACAGGGCTCCCAGAGACGTCGCTACCCCTCGCAGTCTTCCTCCTCCTCTGGTCGTCGCAACTTCCCGCCTCAGTACCGCAAGTCCGCCGGCAGGACACCGACCAGGGAAGAGAGAGCCTGAGGGACGCAGCGTGCTTCGTCCCTCCTTCACCCCCCTTCTTTTTGGACATTTTGAGGCCCTTTGTTAACACCTGGACCTCAATAACATCGGACTCGTGGCTCTCAACATGTCCGTAGGGGATATGCCCTCGAGTTCCAAGAGCTCCCTCCAACTGGAGCCTTCATGTCCACTCCCCCCTGGACACCCTTCTCGACGAAGTGCGCACCTTGCTTGAAAAGGGGGCAATCTCCCCCTTTACCACCCCGACCAATGTCCTAGGGCCTTCTTCTCCAGGTACTTCACTGTACCGAAAGCGGATGGGGGCATCAGCCCATCCTGGACTTGAGACAATTGAACTTGTTTCCTCTTACCGTCGCTTTCGGATGGTAACTTTGGCTTCCATTCTGCCTCTGCTCCGCCAGGGCCTGTGGTTCGCGACCGTCGACCTGAAGGACGCTTACTTTCATATCGGGATCCGGGAGTCCCACCGGAGATTCCTCGCCTTCGCTGTCGGCTCCACCTCGTACCACTACAACGTTCTCCCCTTCGGCTTGGCCACGGCTCCAAGGGTCTTCACAAAGTGCATGGCACCGGTGGTGGCATACCTTCATCAAAAGGGCTTCATGGTTTTCCCTTACCTGGACGACTGGCTGTTCGCAGCCGAATCCCACCACGAACTGCAGGAGGCAGTCTCATTCGCCTTGCACCTCTTGGACTCCCTCGGGCTGGTCGTCAACAGGGAAAAGTCCCACTTCACACCGACCAGGCAGGTCAAGTTCATTGGGGCCATCCTCGACTCCGAAAGATGCTCCGCATTTCTTCCTCCAGACCGTTTCCGGGCCTTGACAGCGTCGCTCAGGCCTTGCATCTCCCACAGAAGGGTGAGGGCCAGAGATGTTCAAGTCGCCCTGGGCCACATGGCATCAATGACGTTCGTCACCCCTTGGGCAAGACTTCGCCTTCGACCTCTGCAGTCCTGGTTCCTCTCGGTCTTCTCTCCCATAGAGGACCCCCCGTCCAGGTGGCTCACGGTACCGAGACCGGTAGCCGCTTCCCTGAGATGGTGGTTGGACCGCCGCAGCGTCTGCACCGGGGTGCCTTTTCACCAGCCCCAGTCGCAACTGACTCTGACAACCGATGCATCCCTGGAGGGATGGGGCGCCCACCTGCTCGACCTGGTTGTCAAGGACAGATGGTCCACCCAAGACAAGCTCCTCCATATCAACGCCCTGGAGATGCTGGCAGTCGAAAAGGCATTGAGAGCATTCGAGTTCGCCGTCACAGGCAAGGTGGTCCTCCTGAGGACGGACAATACCACCGTGATGTATTACATCAACAAACAAGGAGGCACCAGATCCAAGACCCTGCTCGACTTTACGCTCCGCATCTGGGACTGGTGCATCCAGAGACGCGGCCTCCTCCAGGCGATTCACCTTCCCGGAGAGGACAACGAGCTGGCAGACCGCCTCAGCAGATCTCCGTCGGTGTGCCACGAGTGGAGGCTCCATCCCGAGATGGTCAGCGACCTCTTTGACCGATGGGGAACCCCCCGGATCGACCTCTTCGCGACCAGGTGGAACAGCCACTGTCCCCAGTTCTGCTCCAGGAAGCGAATGGACGGATCCCTCGGAGACACATTCGCTTTCATCTGGACGGGAGAGCTCCTCTACGCCTTCCCTCCATTCCCGCTCATCATCAGGGTGGTGTCCAAGATGACAACGGACCGCTCGCATGCGATCCTGATCACCCCGTGGTGGCCGAGGCAGCCTTGGCTTGCATCCCTCCTCCACCTCTCCAGGAGATGCTTCCTCCGCCTCGATCCCCGCCCGGACCTGCTGTCGATCCAGGACGGACGGATTCTCCACCCAGACATCGAGAGCCTGCCGCTGGTAGCCTGGAGGATACAGCCCTGACTGCCCTGCCGGAGGCAGTAAGGACGGTGATCCTGGCTGCAAGAAAACCTTCCACCCAACGGTCCTATGCCCTCAAATGGAAGAGATTTGGCCTCTTCCTCGACCAAAAGGGTTTGTCTCCTGCTCAGGTGTCCACTCCAGTCGTGCTGGAGTTTTTGATGGTACTTTTAGATGAGGGGCTATGCCTCGCATCCGTCAAATGCTACCTGTCTGCCATTTGTGCCAAGTACCAATTCGGGGGGAGGGCTTCCTTTTTTAAGGACCCCTTGGTGAAGGGGTTCCCTAAGGGATGTGCCAATCTGTATCCTCCGGTGTCGGTACCGGCACTGGCTTGGAGCTTGGAGGCGGTACTGTCCGCGCTCCAATCCAAGCCCTTTGAACCGATGGTCACAGCGGACTTGAGACTACTGACTTGGAAAACCACTTTCCTTGTGGCCATCACCTCTGCCCGCCGTGCGGGCGAACTCTGTGCCTTGCGGAGGGACCAACCCTTCCTGAGGTTCCACAAGGACAAAGTGGTCCTCCGTACAGACATTACCTTCTTGCCAAAGGTTGTGTCTGCTTTCCACATGTGTCAGGACATTGTGTTGCCCACCCTCGCATCCAGCCCGACTTCGGATGCGGAGCAACGCCTGCACTCTCTTGACGTCAGGAGAGCTCTGGCTTTTTATTTAGACAGAACTGCTGCCTCCAGTCGCTCCGAAAGACTTTTCCAATGCTATTCGGAGCCAAAGAAGGGGTTGCCTGTGTCCACGCAGAGGTTTTCCAAATGGGTGGCTGGTACCATCCACCTCTGCTATGAACTGCTGGGCAAACCTCTCCCTGGCAGGGTTCGGTCTCATTCCACAAGGGCAATGTCAGCATCCTCTGCATTCCTGTCGGGGATTCCCTTGGAGGATGTCTGCAAGGCTGCTGTCTGGTCCCAACCTTTGACTTTTATTAAGCATTATAGGTTGGACACCAGAGCCATCCGAGACGCAGCTTTCGGGAGGGCTGTGTTGGTTTCAGGGCTGCATTGATTGCACTACTGATGGTTTCTGTTTGGCACTTATTTTCATATGCCACTGTTTATAATTTGTTGAATGTTGGTTTCCACAAATTCTATGGGGCTGGTCTTGCACGACCTCTTGTTCCCTTCTCAGGTTCAGCAAGGTTATTGCTATGTTTGCCTTTTCCATGAACAAAAAGACTGACTCCTTTTATGGTTCAAGGTGTTTATTGCTGCAATAAATATACCTTTGGTTTACCATAGCTTTGGGTTCAGGACACTCCCTCCGCCGCATACCTAAGCTTGTCAGTCTAAACCCATTTATATGATTCGCAGAGACCACGAAGAAGAAGGACAGGTTGCTTACCTGTAACGGTATTTCTTCGAGTGGTCATCTGCGAATACATACAAATCCCACCCGTCCTTCCCCTCAGTGTCCTGCTCCCATTGGCTCTTTCCATCGCCTGCTTGGCGGAAAAATTGCGGAACTGGGGAAAAGAGCGGAAAGGCAGGGGCCTTATAACGGGTGGGCGGAGTTACCGCCAAAAAGTTTCTGTATGTTGCAAAGTAAACTTTGTCCAGTGATTCCAGTAGGTTCCGAGCAGCACTGCACAGGCGCAGTGAAACCCATTTGTATGTATTCGCAGATGACCACTCGAAGGAATACCGTTACAGGTAAGCAACCTGTCCTTATCTCCGCTTTGTTAATAAATTCTGTAATTTTCTGTTTAGGTATGTAGTTTCCTTTGTATAGCTTAGCAAAGTAATTATGGAACAAATTTTTGATGGTGTTCTGGTTGTTAGTCACCTTCAAATCACTATCTTTTATTTCTGTTATGTAGTTCCTTTCTCTTTGTTTTCTTAATTGATACGACAACCATCTGCCTGGTTTATTTCCCTGTTCGAAGTATCTTTGTTTGAGGGATTTCAATTTCCTTTGCATTTCTGCTGTTTCCTCTACTTCAATCTGCTTTTTAAGTATTTTTATTTCATTTAGAGTCTTCTTACTTGTGGTATCTTTTTCTAGTTCTTTTTCTTTATCTCTTAAATTGTTGTGAATTGTGTTCACTTTGATTTTTTTCTCTTTTTGAATTCTGAAATTTTGTTGAATGAAAAAGCCTATGTTGTGATGCTTCTTGTTTTGTTTTTCTGGTATTCATTTTTATAGGATTTCTCGTCCTCCTTTGGATCCAGGGTTTTCTTTCTCCTGCTAGCCTTGGCTTTCCTCTCACGTCTTTTCTCTGTCCCTTCAGTTGTTTGTCCTCTGTTTACTAGACCGCGTCCTCCTTTAGCTCCAGAGTTCTCTTTCTCCTATTAGCTTTGTCTTTCTTTTCTCCTCCTTCCTCTCACCACTCTTATAGGACCGCGGTTTCTTGCCTTTTCTATCACCTTCTTTGCTCCCTTTACTTCTTTCCTCTGTCCCTTTACTGTCACCTTCCTTTCTCTTACTAGCCTTGGCTTTCTCTCTTTGTTGAACCGCATCCTCCTTTGACTGGAGTTCTCTTTTCTCCTGTTAGCCTGGGCCTTCTCTCCTCCTCCTTCTTCTCACCACTCTTTTGGTACTGCGTTTCTTGCCTTTACTCTCACCTTCTTTGCTCCTCTCGCGTCTTTACTCTGTCCCTTCAAATGTCTGTCCTCTGTTTGCTGAGCCACGTCTTCCTTTGGCTCCAGAGTTCTTTTTCTCCTGTATCGCCTTCTTTACTCCTTTCACGTCTTTCCTCTCTCTCTTCAGTTGTCTATCCTCTATTTGCTAAGCCGCGTCCTCCTTTGGCTCTGAAGTTCTCTTTCTCCTGTTAGCCTTGGCTTTCTCTCCTCTTCCAATCTCTCCTCCCTTTTCCATCTCTTATTTTCTGATCCGGACCCTTCTCTCTCTTGCTTACGCGTTTTGGATCTTTCTCTTCACAGCTGTTTATGGTCAAAGCTTTAATTGAAATCTGCTTAGTGACACCTGGGTTTCTCTGCTTGCTCTTTAGCGTCTTCTTATTTTCTTCTTTAATTTATTTTAAATAACTGCAAGGAGAGCTTTCTTCCATTAATTGAAAGAAAAAGAATATATATATATATATATATATATACACACACACACAGTCTCTTCTCCTTGCGATATTTCCCCTTTTAGGAGATAGAGCCCCTAAGTATTCCTTTTTACCTTCTCTCTTTACTCCTTACTCACAGTTTGTCTCATCTCCCACAGTACTGTTTCTAGTCTGTTGTAAAGTTTTTTCTGAAGATGTGTTAGTCCACTAGTTTCCTGGCAATCCTGTTTACTTTCTGTTTATTTCTTGTCTCCTCTCTTCTTTTAAAAAGTTGGTGGCTGCTCTAGTGCCATTTTCAGCTTCCCAACCAAGCGCCGGTTACCTCTGAGGTCTCACTGTCACATTGCCGCTCCTGGGGGGGGGGGTCCGTGAGGGGGGACCCTCACGGCCTCCCACCGGGGCGAGTCGTTCCGAGACAGGACTAACCTCTGCTGGGGTTCCTTCGTCCAGCTAATGCCGTAGCTGGGGTTTTTCCCGCACCGCGATGGTTTTGCGGATAGGGAAAACGCTGAGTTGGAAGACGTCCTTGAGAGCCTCTCTCGGATGCGTCTGGCAAGCAGCCATTCCTAACCGGAAGTCGACTCGTATATGTCTTAAATTTTCAAATGCTGTATTTTTAGTTGGAAAACAAAAGTGACTACTCTCAACCCTGAGAACTCCTGTTTTTTTCAAAAAATTAATGTGGCCATGAGTTCTGAACAAAATATAAATTCTTTGTAGAAGGAGCTGGTTCATTGTAAGGTGTCTATAAAATAAGTATCTTTCACCCATTTCTCTGTTCTATTAACCTTTTAAAAATAGCACCTTGTAAAGAGAAGTAAAAACACTTTCAATACTGAGTACAAATACGTCAGGATGAATAAAATGTCTTCTTTCTAGTTGGTTCGCCTCTGCAATGAAGGTGCTCGAAAAATGGAAAGGACTGAAATGATGTACACTATCAACTCCCAGCTGGAATTCAAAATCAAGGTTTGATATTTTCCTTCATGCTTTTATTGTGCAAACTTTAATCTTTGCTTATTTTTAGTGATACGTTATCATAGCTAGAGTAAATATAGTTATCTGGGGAATGAAGGGTTATTGGGCTGATGTTCTAGGAGAAGGCAAACGAGTTCATATCTTGAAAGCAGCTGTGATGCTTGAAGCATACTCAATTGACATAATTGCTGATGGGAATCTAGTTCCCTCAAACCAAGCAGAAAAAAGCTTTTGGTTAGGTTGTGTTCTTTAAAAAAGCTATGCCATCCAGTTGACATACATTACCTAGACATATATCCCAGATAATCATAGCATACTTCCTCTGCAGAATGTTTCAACATGCAAAGCTGAAAAAATAACTCAGTGTTGTCTTGCTGCATTTATCTCCCTTGACTTCTCACATTACCAATATTTGTCATGTTATCCTCCTTTTTTTCATTTTTAAAGGTGGAGTTGTTTTTCCCTCTTCCACATACTTCAGATAAGCACATTTTGGATTACATTCTACTAAATATAGGCAATTTCTTAGGCCATTATAATTCCAGCTCTAATTTTTCTTTAACAATATTGGGGGGGAGGAATCTAAGGTTGTTGTGTCTTCTGAGTCCTTATCTTATTCCTTATACAGTTCCTTGCTTACTTTAGGTTACAGTAATAAAATACAGCTTAATTATGATAAAGCAAACCATACTGTGGGGAAAAGGATTAAGGAAGCTGGAAGAGATGCATCAAGAATCAAATATTTCATTTAAAAGGTCATGGAACCTCCTAGGTTTAGGATGAAGTGGTTAGCCCCATCCATGTATGGAGAGGAATTCTGTCATCTGAAGGGATGGCAAATTTTCCACCTCAGTTCTCCTATTACATTCATGGAAATCTCCACTGGCATAAAGCTGTCACTGGCACTAAGCCCTGAAAGTGTTACAAAGGCCCAGTAAAGATGGGCAGGAAGCACTGTCATGGGCTCAAAACTAGAGCTCGGGAGAGTGCAGCAACCACACGCTCCTGAGCCCTAGTATGTGTGGCACCATTATTGAGTGGCACTGCCCACATGGGGAACATATCCATGACGTATGGGCATCTGAGCGCCCAAACATCAGTGTCAGGAAGGCCCGTAATAGGGCTGCGTCTCAGCCCTTATGACGTCCTCAGGAAGAAGCCACTCTAGGCAGCTTCTTCCTGCTGGTTTGGTTGCTGCGGCAGTGATCCTCAACAAAGAGGGGCAGCGTTTCCCCGCCCATGTGTACCGGGCCAAAGTCTCCTTTCATTGTCCCATAAGAACCTGGTTTTGTGCTTTTAATTTTATTCATGGGATGAGAGCTTCCAAATGGATTGGAAAGATTAAAAGTAGTTGTGGCTCAGGTTTTGGGCCATTTTATTAAGAGGGAATTGGAAGGTTATTGGGGAATTTTTGGAAGGTTGTGGCAGGAGTTTTTATTTATTTATTCAAAATAAAACCTAAAAAAAGCAGACTTCAGAATTTAAGTAAATGTATGGATTTGTGTTCAAAATAAGATGCTTTCATTTGATATGTAAGAAAGCTTAGAGGCATTTGCCTATGATAGGCAAAGAAAAACTTTTAGGTTTTAATAATATTTATATATTTTTAAATTTATTTTTGCAATATTCCCCTTACTGCAGAACTCCACAAGGCCCTCAGGGCTGCCTGCAGTTATGATATTGTCTTTCATTCTTAATATAAATCAGATTATATGGTTTACAGAATACTGTTTTTCTGGTGGAGTTTCAAAAGTTAAGAAGCAAGTTATTACAGAAATATTAGAGAGTATCTTTTCTCCTTATGTGTTTAACTTGTAGACTTGGAAAGAACTCAGATTTTATTGTTAGCATGTCTGTGTTTCTCCAGAAAAATACAGATTTTTTTCCCCCTAAGAGTGAAATATCAGTATTCTTTCTTTGTAGCCATTTCCGTTGGTTTCCTCTTCTCGATGGCTAGTGAAGCGTGGTGAATTAACAGCCTATGTGGAAGACACAGGACTTTTCTCTAAAAGAACCTCTAAGCAACAAGTTTACTTCTTCCTCTTTAATGATGTGCTCATTATCACAAAAAAGAAAAGGTAAGAGCCAAAGTGAATACATACCATATTGTACTGGTGAATTACAATAATTAAATAGCTGCCTTGCCTTCCTCTTTGGATATTGATTTAGCACAAAATTCTAAAGACCATTTGAGGCTGAATATGTAAATTCAGGAATACCAAAGCAACTTATGCAAGTCCCCTGATGGATCATTTACATAAAAGGATAGCAGGGATAATAGTAAGACAAATACTGGGCTCCTCCAGACTGTTGAATAATTCCAGGAAATCTCAGGGCACTCTGTTGTGGAGTTTCATGCCTAGTAATAGTTGTTTCCCCATCCATATCTAGTTGTCCCCTAGATATACTCTACTTTCAGCCCTGGTTTTTTGCTAGTTGTAGCACTACCCCATTCTATACATTTCTTTTCAATAAGTTTATCTCTTACTTGAGGTGTTGTGTGGATGTGATTTCTTGCCATCCCTACTATCCCTTTGGTGCACTTAACATCTCTTCCATATGATTTTCCTCCAGCATCTATATTCTCTGCCTCCCTGTCTAAAAATAAGGGGCAAGGAAAAAAACCAAGAATGAAAGTCAGCATAAAACCTCTGTTGGAAACATCATGCTTCCATTTGAAATGTCATCAGTTGGACTCTCCCCTCAAAAGATATAGTGGGAGGAATGGAGACGATGGAAACAGATGTGTGGTGGTCACTTCTTTTCAGGTGTCTCACTTCCTCCATGAAGAAAGCTATAAAGAAAGTCAATGGGGCTAGGCACTCCTCTCCTTGCATACTAAAGAAAGCTAGGTTCCTAATGGCTGAATATGGCTTTGGCTTTTACAAAATATATTCTACTATATGTCTTCAATTATACATATTTGAGAGCTTCCCTGCTGTCTTGTAAAATATTTTATCGGCTTAATCAGGCCAAGCATTTATCTGGTCTTACATGTACATTTGCACAAATAATGAGTGATTAGATCTAAAATTAATCCAATCAAAGATTACTAGTGCATGCCAAATTTGTGTTTTAGACTACTTTTTGCATTGATTTAACATTGCATGTACATCTTAAAGAAAGCTTTTGCAAATGCTTTACATACCAGAAATATCATCCAATATCATCCAAATAATTACATATATCTCTTATATTGTGCAAAAAAGCATAAAGACATTTGAGCAATGGGACAAAAACTAAGCATAGTTATAAAAAGTAGTAAGAAGATAAAGTATAATAAGTCTCTTGGCATTACATGTACTACTTTTTAGTTCATTTCTTCACATAGCTGGGTCCCAATATGTTCCTAGATGGATTACACGATGAAGGGCTTTTTCCATCCTTCACTGGGTCAAAAGTATATGAGTCCAATTCTCTGATAAAATTAAAACACAGGTCATTGCCACTTTTCCTTGTCTGTTGGTAAAGCCCAATTCAAACAATTTCAAGAACATTTTGAAGAACAGGTGTTGTCATAATCAGTTAAATATGTGGTTGTTATTTTTACACTGTGCTTTCTCTGTTACTTGAATTTAATGGGATATTTCATATGTGTGAGTTATTTTTTTTTATTTTATCGTATGATAAAATCTTTACTATCTGAGTTTTTAATTTGATCTCACCTGAACCACCAAGATAACCTTTGTGAACAGTTCTGCCATGAAACCCACTGGGTGACCTTGGGCTAGTCACATGCTCACAGCCTCAGGGGAAGGCAGTAGTAAACTTTTTCTGAACAAATCTTGCCATGAAAACCCCATGATAGGTTCACCATAGGATTGTCACAAGTCAGAAATGTCTTGAAAGGGCTCACACAGCACACACACACAACATGTTAACTCAAACATGTAAAAGCATAACTCTTTAAATCAGTGATGGTCCTCCTGTAGCCAGATGTAGCTGAACTACCCCCCATCTCTCTCTGTTAACAATGCTGACTGCCCACTCCTGCCGTAAATGTTACTTCTCTCACCTAATCTGTATCATGATCGCATGCTCCTAGCCATGCTCCAATTTCAACAGAGAAGATTCAAGGCAAGAAAGAACCCAGTTCGAGAAACCCTGCATTTATTTCAGCATGAGCTGCACCATGACATTCAGAGAATAAACCTAATCTCCAAAGTTTAGTTAAGTTCTCCTGTTCAAATTAATCATGGAGTGTCCAATCTGAGCCTTAATTGGATGGAAAGACAGAGGAGAAGCTGTGTTCCTGTATTCCAGTCTCCCTTGAGCTCTTCTGCCCAGGAATACTCTTAGAAGACAAGAGTAACATCCCCAGTTATCCTTAAAGGAAAGAGGCTAACTTTAACTTTTAAAAAAGTTACTGATTTCACTGATAATTTTGTAATCGGGACTCGTTCTGGTGTGTTGTAGATGTTGTTAAAGTTGATACCAATTTATGATAACCCTATCATAAGTTTTTCTGCATAAGATTTATTCAAAGGTTGTTTGCCATTGCCTTCTTCTGAGACAGAGAGAGTGTGACTTGCCCAAGGTTGCCAAGTGGTTTCATTGGCTAAGCATGGATTTGATCTCTGGTCTCCTGGAGTACTAGTCCAGCATCCAGATTACTTCATTACAGTGGCTCACATCTGGTTTATATTAAAGATTATTAAATCACTATGCTTGGTTCAGAGCTTGATACAGGACTAAGTATAAAAGTACTTCCACTTGCTCAAGGCAGCTTTGCCAGTTTTTTTCTGGTTTTCCCATTCTGCTATAGCCTCCATTCCTCATCCCACTGTGTTCTATAGGGTCCCCCAACCTGTATGGTAACAGAGAGAGAGAAGAGGGAGAAATGTCTTGTTGCCAAGGGGAAATCAGCTCACTCCCTTCTGTATCCAACTCATACAATGATTTCATATTTTTGGAGAACTGTAGCCATTAAGTGCAATTAGCTACTTGCCTGGGGTTAGTAGCAATTAGTCATGTCATGAAAGTGAGCACCAACATCTCTCAGCCATCACATCAATCTTACAAGAGTAGTGTTCCATTGTATGTTTTGGCTCTGGCAGTGAAGTACAGATTTCCAACTGGAAAAAGTGCCAGGGCTTTACTGTGTCAGTCTTCCTTTGCCTTCAGAAAGCAGGAGAAGCAACAGAAATGATGGCATTGTCTCTTTTTGGCCAAGAAAAAGGAGGCTGTGAAACTATCAAAGCCACCTTTCTCTTTTTAGAAAGACATAGACAAGTATTTACTGCTTCTCATTTACTCTTTCCAGGAATATGGATGCTTAACTGGTCATTACAAAATATGCAGGGATGAAACTTGCCAGGTTTTAAGTTCTTAGAGATTTGGGTAGAAATAATAGCACATTTCCCCTATTCACTCTGTAGTTTTTACTTTCCTCAGTATGTTATCAAAAGGAATCTGAAATTCAAGAGAAATATCCTTTAAAAGGATTCTAAAAATTTGTAAACTTGTCTGATGAAAGGGAAAAACATAGGCCTGTTACAGACAGGCCAAAATAAAGCTGCTTCGAGTCACTTTGGAGGTATGGTATTTCAATGATGCATGTGTCCTAAGAGTCCAAAGGCCGCACCAAAGCCACGCTCAGTCCTAAGGACTGGAGTGCAGCTTTGTGTGGCCTTTGGACTCTTAGGACACATGCATCATTGAAATACCATACCTCCAAGTGACTCGAATTTTGGCCTGTCTGTAACAGGCCACAGTTTCCCTGGGAGGGCTATGATGGATGAAGAACAATACATATACACTGATTTTTTTTCAGACGTAGAGAAATATGACTGAAATTTGTTCCTTAAAATTCAACATACTGTACTTACATTGACCTGGTTCACCATGTGTGCCCCCTCCCCATGTACTCAATTACACTTTGCTTCTTTTACAGTAATTACGTTGTTATCACTTTTTTTATTCCAGACTGCTCTGAATGCTCATTAACAGAACTACAGATACCTGTCAAAGTAGTTTGCACACATTTCAAGAAGTCCTATATTTTTTTGACACTTGGGTTATTAAATATTTTTACTTTATGGTCTACAATCCCCTGAGGAGATCACTAAAATTCTCTCATTCTCTCCTCTCTCTCATGGCTTGTCAGCTCCTGAGATAATCCTGGATGTGGAATGCAGCTGGACTTCTTAAATATGAAGCCAGCCAAAGGTCAAGTAATACTTTGGAATGTTACCTGTCCACAGCTGCCGGCTAAAAGTGAGATTGTGCTACACTTACCAGGAAGAAATTTCAAAATAGTTTTTAAAAAGTACTTTCTTAATTAAACTGATACTAAAATTCTTTAATTGATCTGTAAAGCTTACAGAGGACAGCTGTTGTGTGCCTTCAAGTCATTTCCAAATTACTGCGACCCTAAGGCAAACCTATCATGGGGTTTTCTAGGCAAGATTGAGAGGAGTTTTACCATTGCCTTCCCCTGAGACTGAGAGCATGTGACTTGCCCAAAGATACCCATTGCATTCCATGGCCAAGTGACAAATTGAACCCTGATCTCCAGAGTTGCAGTCCAACACTCAAACCATGCTGTCTGTCTGTACAAGAAGACAGTATATACTATTAAAACACAACAAAATTGTATTGAAATGTGTTGCACCTCCTAGCATTTTAATAATAATAAAAAAACTTTTCAGCTCACAAGAAAATAAAATATGGGGGGGGGGGGGGGACATACATGAGAAGAAACTGTGCCTGCATTGTTTGACATTAAATTTAGAATATAGACAGTACATGTGAAAGAGGCCTCTACTTATGGTTTGATGGGTTATTTATCTTTACCAATTCAGCAGTTGTATTTGCTTTTTCGTACAGCATCTGCTAGTCATGTTCTCTAGAGGTACACTCATTTTATATATTTATTTAAGCTATTTCTGGTTTCCAAAAGAGCTTCCAAGATGGTGAATAAATTAAAAAAAATTTTTAGAATACAGTAAAATACTGTTTAAAATCTAAAACAGTCTAAAAACAATCCTAAAATGCTATTTTAAAGAAAAGCAGTTTCAAACATTAAAAGCCATGCTGAACAGCACTGTTCTGGCTGCCTACCAGAAACTTTAAAAAGCTGGAGTGGTTATTGAGAAGGTGGGGGGTGAGAACTTGGAATTGGTTATATAGATTCTATGTGCATTTAAACAAATATTTTTCTATACACACACATACACACACACACACACACACACACACACACACACACGGCTATCTTATCCCAAAACATTCCAACATTAACTGACTAGGAAAATCCAGGAAACTGGTTATTTATGTCATTTGTTTCTATATTATTTTTCTTGGAATGAATACTCTACAAAGCCTCATAGACTGTATCAGAACTGATGGAGTGATTTGCAATCATTTGTGGTAGAGACAGAATAGTTTGCTGTGTGGGTGGTAATCAGTTATGGGGATGTGCTATGCTCTCTGACAAGCCAGAAATGGCTGTATTGGAGGAGGGTCTGCATGGTTTACAAGTGGTTAAGGGAGAGTAGCATTAAGAGATGTAACTATGGACACTTAGGCATGTGAGATACATACACGTTCTCAGTCATTAGCTTATTATGTAAAGGCATTTAGATGAAGAATATATGGATATACTTTGAAGGGGGTAGTACAGAGTAAAGAGTAAGTACTGTAGAATTCTGGAAATGGATGTGTAAATGTGGTTGATGTTCATTCCTTAAGGATTAAGGGCTTATGATACAAGTAACAAATGGAAGACCATGTGAATGGCTGAGATAATTCAGTGTGGGAATTATCATTGTAATGTTTGTTACCAAGCCAAGGCAGTTTCCAATCTGTGTATGAATTTGGCAAGACCTTTGCACTCTTTAATCCAAGAAAAACACCATTCTTTTGTCATCTTTTCACTGTTTACTACCCATTTTGAAATTGCTTCATTTTTTTTCATCCATCAGTTCCCCCCCCCCCCCCCTACGAGCTAAATAAGGATGCCACTGTAATAGCAAGTCCCAGATTTTGTACAAAATAGAATATTGTGATTGAATTCTTGTCTATATGGTTCAAAAAGAGGCATTATGACAAATTATTTCTTTCAGTTTTGGGAGAGGAACTTCATGGCATTACACAGCCTACTCTAAATATGTGAATTCATGGGTTTGGAAATGAACAGCCTGTTCCCTACTGTAATCTATCAACCTTTCCCAGGAACTTCCTGTTTGCGATAAAACCAAAATTCTGTAGCTTAAATTTTTTTAAGCTCTAGAATAGATTCACCTGCTTTAAGGATCACCAGGTACAGGGGCCTATCAGGGGGTAGATCAACATCAGATTTGATACCTTCTTGATCGGCATGAGATTTGAGACCTTCCTCATTCTGCAGTAGTCATATTGGAAGGGACATCATGTAGGCAGTGTCTGGTGTGATGGTGAAGGCTCCTTAGGGAATCTCACTGCATATGAGATTGCAAAAATCAGGGTTTCTCAACTAGGGTTCCCTGAACCACTAGAGGTTGCTAGAGATTCTATGAGAAAGTGTCATTTTAAAATAAATAAGTATTTTAAATCTATGCATATAATAATTTTTATGCAGCGGTTCTCTATAATTTTCACACAGGAGTTCCCTAAGAACTGGAAATTATTTCAAGCATTCTTACAGGGTAAAAAGATTGAGAAAGTCGGGTATAAACAATCAGCATGTACTAATGATACACAATGGGAATTGTTTCTGATAAGATCTCCTTCTCCTCCTCCCACCTTTCTCCTAATAATGGTAATCAAACTGGCTAACAACATATTTTAAAATAATAAATTAAAAACTACAAAAAACTTTGATAAAAGTATAAATATAAAAGTTATTTTAAAATTAAACAATATAACTATTAAACATTAGAAAATTTAAAATTAATTAAAAGGCTGTACAAACCATAAAACAGCACAACACATCATTAAAAGCCCATCTCATTATTCCAAGAGCCTAGTGGTGCAATAATGTTTGAACTTGCTCATGGAAGGAGAGCAAGGAGGGAGTCAACTTAGCCTTCCTAAGGAGTGAGTTTCAAAAACTGGAAGCTGCCACTGAAAGGGCCCTCTTCCTTATTCATAGAATCATATAGTTGGAAGAGACCGCAAGGGCCATCCAGTCCAATCCCCTGCCATGCAGGAAATCTCAATGAAAGCATCCCCAACAGATGGCCATCCAGCCTCTGTTTGAAGACCTCTTAGGAAGGAGACTCCAATGCACTCTGACGGAGTTTGTTCCACTATCGAACAGCCCTAACTGTCAGGAAGTTCCTCCTAATGTTGAGGTGGAATCTCTTTTCCTGGAGCTTGCATCCATTGCTCCAGGTCCTAGTCTTTGGAGAAGCAGAAAACAAGCTTGCGCCCTCCTCAATATGACATCCCTTCAAATATTTAAACAGGGCTGTCATATCCCCTCTTAACCTTCTCTTCTCCAGGCTAAACATCCCCAGCTCCCTAAGTCTCTCCTCATAGGGCATGGTTTCCAGACCCTTGACCATTTTAGTCGCCCTCCTCTGGACACGCTCCAGTTTCTCAACATCCTTTGTAAATTGTGATGCCCAGAACTGGACACAATATACCAGGTGGGACCTGACCAAAGCAGAATAGAGTGGCACTATAAATTCCCTTGATCTAGACACTATACTTCTGCTGATGCAGCCTAAAATTACATTGGCCTTTTTAGCTGCCACATCGCACTGTTGACTCATGTTCAACAGTGGTCAACTTGGATTCCCAGATCCCTTTCACATATAGTCTCGTTCAGCCAGGTGTCACCTATCCTATATCTGTGCATTTCATTTTTCCACCCAAAGTGCAATATTTTACATTTCTCTGTGTTGAAATTCATTTTGTTAGCTTTGGCCCAGATTTCTAATCTATTAAGGTCATTTTGAATTTTGATCCTGTCCTCTGGGGTATTAGCTACTGGTGTCATCTGCAAATTTCCCACCAAACAAGGTGGAAGAAGGCACTGGGACAGGGGCTTCTTAAGAAGATCTCAGAGCTCAAATAGGTTCATAAAGGAAGATATAGTCCTTCAGATATCCTGGACTCAAGTAGTACAGAGCTTCATAAGTCTTCATCAGCACTTTGAATAGTGCCTGGAAATGGACAAGCAGCAAGTGAAGCTGTTGCAACAAGGGAGTTGTGTGCTCCCTGTAGCCAACTTCAGTTAGAAATCTGGCTGTGGCTCTTTGAGACCAATTGTTTCTGAGCACTTTTTGAAGGCAGCCCCATGCAGAGTGCATTTTGTTGTTGTTGTTAACTGCCTTTGAGTCAATCTTGACCCATGGCGACCCTGTGGATGAGACATCTCCAAGACTCCCTGTCTTCCAGTGGTCTGCTTAGTTCCTGAAACTTCATACACATGACCTCCTTAATAGACTACATCCATCTAGCATGCAGACTCCCTCTCTTTCTACTTCTCTTCACCTTTCTTAGTATTATCATGCCTTCTCATGATATGACAAGTCATGTTGGCTTCCAGGGAGATATCCAGCTTGATCTGTTTTAGGACCCATTTGTTTGTCTTTTTGTCTGTCTTCTCCAGCATCACATCTCAAATGAATTTATTGTTTTCCTGTCCGCTTTCTTAACTGTCCAACTTTTACTTGGTAGTAGGAATAGTATATGATTCTAACTTCTGTGCTCAGTTGTATATCTTTACATTTTAGGATCTTTTCTAGTTCTTTTATAGCTGCCTTCCCCATTCTTAATCTTCTTCTGATTTTTTGGCAGCAGTCCCCGTTCTGATCAGTGTTTTATCCCAGGTATGAAAATTCTTTCACTACAGTGGTACCCCGGGATACGAATTGATCGCGTTACGAAATTTCCGGGATACGAAAAAAATAGATAGGAAAAAACTGTTCCGGGTTACGATGTTTTTTTCGGATTACGAATTTTTTTTCCGGCGCGAAATTCAAACCGCAAAGCGCGGCTAGCGGCTTTCCAGCGCTAGCCGCTAGCCTTTTCGGGTTGCGAAATTACTCGGGTTACAAACGGAGCCGCGGAACGAATTAATTTCGTAACCCAAGGGACTACTGTATTTCTATTTTCTCATTGTTTGGATTGAATTTGTGTATATTCTCCATGGTCATTATATTTGTTTCTTTTATATTCAACAGTAAGTCTGCCTTTTCCTTAATAGTTGTTCTAGGTTTCCGATGTTTTCTGCTAGTAGTATGATGTCGTCTGCATATCTTAGAGTGTTGATATTCCTTACTTTATATTCTACTGTCTTTTGATTTCCAGCTGATGTGCAAACATAAAAGAACAATCCAATAGAACACAAAATTAGAAAGTTAAATAGATGAGACCTTAAGAAAATCAAGGAACTCCTTAGTCAATTAAAATCAACTAAAATGCCAGTAATTTTTTTTCTAAAAAAATCATTTTGTTTCTTGTCTCATTAAAAATATCACTACAGTATTGGAATCAGATTAATATAATTAGGTGAGCCACTGGTGTGCCACTCCCCCCACCCTGATACAGTGGAACCTTGTTATCTGCTGAAGTTTGGTTCCAGGAACCCTTGTGAATAACAAAATCCATGTATGCTCAAGTCCCATTAAATACAATGCCATACCAAAATGGTGTCCCTTATGTAAAATGGAAAAATCAAGGTTTAATACTTGAAATTTTATACTTTTTTGGGGGGGGAATATTTTCAAGCTGTGGATGCTTGAATCCGTGTATAAAAAATCCGTGGATAAGGAGGGCCAACTACTTTTCCTTTTTAGCAAACATTGCACTTCGGAATGAACAGGTACATGGAAAAGGCTATAAAATAATACATTAGAAAAAATTGTTGCCAATTTTCCTTTGGTTGACATTAGCCTATGCTAGGGTTGGGAACTATGCACCCATCCAGATGTTATTTCACTGTAACTCACAGCATCCTTCATTATTAGCTGTCCTTGTTTGGGTTGCTGGGTGTTACAGCTCAACAACATTGGAGGAGCTCATGGCCTAGTTTATCCCTTTCTATAAATGCAACAAAGTTAAGAACAGTTAGATTATCAAAAGAACATCAAAGACATGTAAACTTCAGCACTGAACAGAATTCCTTGGGGCTCAAAGATTAACTTCATTTGTCTTCTTGACAAGCAGCTGATATGTAAATGTTCTTTTTTTCTCTCTCTCTACTTTGCTGAAAGGCTGAAAATGTCCAAATAATTATGTGCAATGGACTATTCCCAAAAACTGGCTGTATTGCTGAATGTGACTCCTGATGCATTTAGTAATGATTTGACTCTAAGCAATTGTCTCTCTCCTCTCTGTCTGGCTTTTGTATTTGCAGTGAAGAGAGCTACAATGTCACAGACTATTCCTTAAGGGATCAGCTGTTAGTTGAACAGTGCGACAGCGAAGAACTACATTCCTCTCCTATAAAAAACAGCACACCTATTCTTTACTCTCGGCAGAGTTCTGCAAATCATCTCTTCAGATTAAATGTCCTAAGTAACCATGCAGGAGAGAAGATTGAACTACTGCTGGGAACTGAAACTCAGTAAGTAAATAACACAGCTTTCTCAATTTGCCTGTTACATCCAGGCTTCTGATGCTCTATTCATCTTTTCATCTATTCATTGGGCTGGACTAGACTATATACTTTCCAGAATCTGTTGGTCTTTATCCAGCTAATGTGAAACAGTGAAATGTGCCTGACTATTAAGTGACCCAAGAAATATATGTCATACTTAGCAACAAACAAACTCTTTATTTCACACAAGGCATCCAAATGTTGTGAGACAGTTTCCTCCCTGGAACAACTGATGAAGCTATGGCAGAGGTCCCACTTCAAGCAGGCAGAGTGTAATGTTCTGTCTGCACAATTCTGTGTCCCCTAACCACCCCAGCATCTCTCAGGCCCTAGGAGAGACCATTACTGCTGCTGCTTACTGGTGGGAAGGCAATTCAAATGATCCAAAAACATTTGATCCTGGATCAGAGAGAAAGGAAATTGGAATGCAGTCACAGATGGAGTGCACTCTCCTTTTCCTACCTCTCAGAGTCAAGATCTGCTGCATCTCCATTAGCTGAAGTGTCTCCCCCTTCCTTTCCATCCTCTCCTCACAGGTAAGCAGCAGTCATTCCCAGGTGTTGAGATTTTGGATGGCACACTCTTGCATCTCAGAGACATATGCACACACTTGTATGCTTATAGCACTAACAGGATGCTGTCATATGTTTAATTAAAGGCTTTCTGTTATAATCATGGCATTGGTGAAAATTCCATGCAAAAGGCATGTGTACAGCTTAGCTTAATGAACTGCTATATAACTGTCTGAACATGATCTGTGTTGATTTTAAAAAAAATCAAGTATTGTCATTAACAGTTTTTTGGTGTAGATAGGTATATGGTGTCTCTGTAGTGCAGGGTTAGGTACTACAGAGGCACTATGGTCTTTGAGCCACATACAGCTCCCTAGGTCTTTGTACCCTTCCTGCTTCTCTGCCCTATTTTTAGTCACTCTTCCAGTGTTTTTTCACAAAGAAAGTGGCAAATCATCCTCCCAAAGTCATGATCAGCCATTCTCTCTAGTCTGTTTTAGTTTGGGGCTGGTTTAGTCTTAAGTTTTAATAACACGATTCCAAGTATTAATTCTAGTGACTACTTCTGAGTAAAGACATGTGTGTGCATGCATACACATGCCTTCAAGTCTCTGGTTGATTTATCTTTCTTAGACAGGGAATACTCAGAAGTAGTTTGCCATTGTCTTCCTCTGTAATTTAGCCTACAGCATGTAGTTTTCTTTGGTGGTCCCCTGTACAAGTACTGACCAGGCCTGACCCTCTCTTCCAAGATCAGATGAGATCTAATGTCTTTGGGGCATTTAGGATCTAAAGACATGTACAGGCCTAGCCTAAGTGAGAGGAGAATAAAAACGGGGTGAAATGGCTAATTATTCTTCACAAAAGATTTGGTAGCAGAGTTAGTCAGTTTGGAATGAAAAATTTTGTGGGTGAAATTTGGAGTTTCAGAGCAGAAGCATGGAAATTGAAAATGATGGATGTTCTCCTCCAGAGGTCTTGTCCACTAGCTCCTGATAGTTTCTCACCTCTGATGTAAAGCATGAGTTTGGTATGTTGTAACAAGCCTGTCAGTCCCATCGAAATGATAAAACAGGAATAGATACATAAAGCAGATGACTTTGGTTGAGGTGTGTAATTTTTGTCATGAGTATAACACATTAATAGTTGTTTTAAAAAATCCTGATACACATACTGCAATATATTTGCTTGTACAGTGCACCCTTGCTTTACACGGGGGATCCGTTCCAGACTACCCTGTGTAAAGCAAATACTGCCTGTGCTCAAGCCCCATTTAAATGAATGGGGCTCATGCATGTGGCGGCGCAGTGGCACACGCGCACCCTATCCATCCTTATGGGACGCACCACCCCTTCTCCCCGCACGGTTTCCGTGTATACTGTAGTATAACTCTTTCAAAAGAGCATCTGTTAGCTCTTTAGCTCATTCTTCTGAATACGTCAAAGGTAGTATATCTACAGTGCTCCTGCCATGTGCAGGCACATTATACACAACTTTGAGCTTTCCCTGAAGCCCTGTGATAATTATAGAAATGGCGCTTGCACTGCTCTGTGGCACGAGCACACATCCCATTGTTTGCAATGGGATGCAAGCATAAGATTTCCCCTTATGTGGGGGGGTCTGGATTAGATCCCCTGTGTAAGGGAAGGGTCCGCTGTATTTTATCCTTCAAGAGCATTGTGAAGCTTGAGAGACAGTGAGGAGCTGTCTCTCATTAACCATTGGTCTGAACAGGGATTTGAATATAGACCTTTCCAGTCCAAGTCCAACTGACATTTGACCACTGAATCGTATAGAGTTTTGCTACATGGTGAAATCATAGAGGTCCTCATATTTTGAAAACTGTGTTCTCCATCTTGGTGATTTCAGAAGAACAGTTTTCCACAGGAATACTGTGTACAAAGTTCACCTTGGCATTGGCCTTCCAAACTGAGAAAGGTTGTGTGAATCAGGCATTTCATGGCATAAAAGTTTTCACGAATGGCAAGCGAAGGAGGCAGGCAGTGGAAAAATTTTTGAGGCTGTTGCAGAAAAAACTAGAGGGAAATACCAGATTACTAGGAACTATCTTGTGAACATTTATTTTCATATGAAGTCAAATTATTCAGTGGTTAGTGGGACCAATTATTACCTTCTTTCTTACCTATTTTTAATCAGGGTTGCATTTTTTCAGGTCAGACAGTATGGAGCATCTGGAAGCCATGTTACAGAGCTATTTACATAGACTAGAGAACCTAACCATAAGGGAGACCAAGAAAATGGAAATAAATGCACACAGTTGGGATTTGTTTTGTTTTTCACTTTGTGGTCTTTTCCCACATCCTCTCCATATGTGAGGTACATGGGTGGCTTGTAGTTCTATCAAAAAGTGGTATCAGGAGGAAGAAGTCTGCTATTGGGTTACAATTATTATAAATGTTAAAAATATCAAGACTTGGAAATAAATTCTAGAATTTTATCACACTACATACTAATTTACCTGAATGCAGATTAACCCTATAAAATGTTCATAAGAAAACAAAGCCAGGTGATTACTGTGGATTGGGTTCAGATTTTGCTATGCCTTTGGTAGACCCACTGAAATGAATGAGACTAAAGTCAGTGACGACTATTGTATTGAATTGTTTTTAGCCACCTTCAATCCCATTTTGGGAGAAAGGTGGGATATAAATCAAATAAATAAACAAACAAACAAATAAAGTTTACTAAGCTTATTCTAAATCATGACCAACATCAGATGTTCATTTAAAAAATCATTCTAAAAGGTTAAGTAGAAATTAGAACAGAATTTCTGGCATAAATTTACATGGATTACAGTCCATTTCATCAGCTGCATCAGTGGAGTGAAGTCTTCAAAACCCTTATGCTAGGCATTTCTTTTTCTCAGTCTCATAAGGGCTAAAGATTTCTTTATATCTTTTCATGCTGAAATAGGTTGACACAGCTATGTTTTTGTCATATCTTCATGTTAATATTATGGCTTGAAGCTATGAGGCAGTAGAGTTCTCAGTTTTGTTTGGTTCACTGAACTGCATCCCACTGTGGACGACATTGCTATAATCTGTGATGCTGCTGTATCTGGGACAGAAAGGGTTGTGTTATGCCATGGCCTCATTTTTTGAATGTATATATTTGTAAGGGCTCTACAAATGAAATGGTAGGTTAACTAAAGGAATTTGTGTACCTACTGTCCTAGAGGTAGGCTGGCCCCCTTCCTGGAGAATACAGAGATTATGGGGGTTGGAGAAGCAAGGGTGAGGACTTTCTCTTCCCCAATCCCATAGGAGTGGTGTTCATTTAGCTTCTAAAGATCTACTTTACAGAAGAGAAACTGTTTTCCTTTCTACTTTGTGGATGAGGGTTGAAAAAGCCTGCTTTCTGTTCTGTCCCACTGGGCCTTACTCAGAACTGGCAGCTTCGGTGAATTGCTGCCAAGAAAACTGCTGCTCTTTTCCTCCACAGAGAACCTGGGAGGAATGAGGAGATATTTCTTGTTATTATACAGAGCATTTGCAGAAGAAAACAGCAGAAATATGCTCTCAGTGTTTGCTGCAAAATCCTAAAACAAAAGCAAATACCCACCCACCCTTTTCATTAGTTCTCTCAACACGCCACAGGGCCCATGGGAAGGGAAGACTCAATAGTGACCTTGATTGATTGATTGATTAACTATCTCACTATCTGTATATCCCACCTTTCTCTCACCAGCTTAGTTAATATTCAAACCAAAATGTGTGGGACTCTCAGTTTGTTTTTTAGTTTTAGTCTATAGATTATTGGTACCTGTAAAAAAATCTCAGAAAATGAATGAGAGGAGAGGTTCTCTAATCAGGACACTTCCAAGTGTCAGGTGGTTTTCTGATATGTAAGGAAGTGTATTAGTTTCTAACTGAGATTGAAACCTTAGTGGAAAAGGCTACATTAATCATTAGTGAAGCCAAAGCTCTAATCCATTATAACACTGGAATGAGAGGGGCAAGGAGTTGCTGTTGTGTTAATTTTTAACATAGATTCCATATGTTTCTTAGAAAAAAAGTCATAAAATACTTTGTTTGACATTGAAGCCCATAGATGGCATATTGTTGTTGGCTATTTCAACTCTGCTGTAGTCAGTGTAGAAATGAAAACATGATGAATTTGTAACATAAAAGAAACAAAACGTATAAAACAGTAATGAGTGCTAAATGAAACAAATTAACTCAGAAAACGTATGACTGAATGAAACAAACAAACAAAAAGATGAGCATGACAATGATAATACGTTTTGTTCTTGTGATGCTTTAGAGTTAATTCTTTTTTGGGATTCTGTTTCATAAAAGCAGACAAAATATAGGAATTTTGTGGCCCTCTAAAAGTTGAGCGGTGCAAGTCCTCTATTCATTACCATCAACTATGCTGAGTAGGACTGCTGGGAATTGTAGTACTGTACTACAACAACAACTAGAGGGCAATATAGTTCCCACCCCTGAGCTGCACTTTAATTTGCATGACTCTTGGTTGGTTTTAGTTATTGAAAAGTTCTGCTAATTCTGAAAGCTTTAGTACTGTACTACTATTTGTAAGTCAAAGGGCATACACATCTACAGAGGACATTTTTGTATTTGGCCTAAATCCAGTTGCTAGTTCCAACGGGAGTTAGATTTACTGAATCAATTACTGAAGTCAATAGTTATATAACTTCAATTATTCAGTGGATTTGCTTTATTTATTTACTTAAATATTTATATCCCTCTATCTAAATATTAAAGGGCAGTATAGAATAAAATCAAACTTGAGCAATTTAAACAAAGTAAATGATTTTTAAAGTCCCATTAGTTAGGACTAGTAATAATTTTTTTCTTGTTTTAGATACACCCCCCCCCCCCCCAAAATCCTCTGCCAGTTATTGCCAATCTACAGTGAGTTGAAAGCCTGGAAAGTGTCCACTTCTGGTTTGTTGTTGTCGTGTGCCTTTAAGTTGTTTCTGACTTCAGGCACTCCTAATGCAACTGTATCACAGTTTTTTCCTGGGGCTGAGAGTGTGTGACTTGCCCACCCAGTGGCTTTCTATGGCCAAGTAGGGATCTGAACTTCTATGTTACACTGGCTGTTATCTGCTGTTTCTTTGATGAAAAATTGTTATATGAAGTCTTGTAGTAGTGGCAAATTAAATTAACTATTCCTTATAGAGGTCCTCCATGGGGTTCAGCACAGGGTCATTATTAGCAAAAACATTCACTAATTTACTGGTAAAACTGCTAATATATAGAAGATTTTGTTATCTCCGTTCTGGGACTATGTGGTGCACAATACATTTTCTGTTAACTAAGCAATGGGATTCACTTATTCAGTTCTGGATTAAGTGAAGCCATGGAAATGTCCTAGGAGTTTCCAGGGAGTGTGAAGTTCTGAGGGGTATGATCAGCTTTCTTTTTCTGGACCAGTGTCAAGGAGTGTTTCAGCTTCAAACAACAGCAACAACAAACATCTTGTTCTCACTGGTGCAAATTCCAATGAGAGAAAATTCTTTTACTTGGGATGCCTTTAGCATGCAACTAGCTTTCTGTAAAACTCAAAAGATGCTATGTTTCCATGGAAACTGGAGGACTAAAGGGGGTTATCTCTAGCCTATATTTAATCTCCCCTCCCAAATTTACACCAAAATTAAAAAAAAAATCCTAGAATGTCAGAATGTGTCATTTTAAAAAGGCACTTCCTTTTGAACAGAAGTTATTGTTAACCAAAGGAAAAACTACAAATGATACAAATTCTACCCCTCCCTGAACTGCAAATCCTAGACTTCTGTAGAATGGAACCATGGCAGTTAAAGTGGAGACATTGCACTATAACTGCATAGTGTGAAAGGGCTCCTGGTTTCATGTCTTTCTCTAAGTGAGCTCCGTGAGAGGTAGAATTCATAGACATGGTTGTTTTAATCTGGATCACTGTGATGATAAAGTGATCTTGTAGCACCTTTGAGGCTAACTGAGAGAAGAAGTTGGTAGCATGCCTGCATCTGGTGAAGTCTACTTTGTTTACAAAAGTTGATGCTACAAACGTTTTTCTCTCAGCCTCAAAGGTACTACAAGATCTCTTTGCTTCAGTGAGTAGTGCAGTGTTTTCCCATTGCGGAAGATGAAGAAAAGTTGAAGTGCCATTTCAATTTGCTTTTTTTTTTTTAACTTGGAATGAGTGGAGTTACATCTTTTTTTCTTCCCTCCAGGCAGCAGAATCTTTGGCTGGCACTGATTATCTGAGAATCTTGATTCCATTTTGTAACATGGCTCCAAGTCATCTTGATTAGTTTAGTATTTCTCAGGTCTATTAGTCCAGGTGTGTGTGCGAGAGAGAGTGAAAGCGAGAAAGCATTGTGAACAATGTAACATTGATCACTAGCTTAGCTATTAGGACCTGTTTTATATTAGCCAGGATACCTTTTTCAAAATGTGATGAGCTACAATTCCAGAACCTGGTAAAATAATGTTTAAAGGGAATTAATTACAGTTAAAACACAACTCTGCACAATAATTTATTATAGTTGTAGTTTTAAAAGTTATGTCTACACTTGTTGTTGTTGTTGTTATGTGCCTTCAGGTCATTTTTGATTTATGGCTACCTGAATGCCAATCTATCATGGGCTTTTCTTGGCAAGATTTGTTGGGAGGAGGTTTGTCATTGCCTTCCCCTGAGGCTGGGAGAATGTGACTTGCCTGAGGTCACCCAATGGGTTTCCATGGCTGAGCCGGAATTTGAACATGGCCTCCAGAGTCATAGTACAATGCTCAGACCACGCTGGCTCAAGTCTGAATTTGGCCCATTCTCAAAAGTAGCCAAAATGGTTACTTACAGCAGTTTATTTTTTAAAAAATGAATGCTACAAGCCCCTGAAAATTGTCCTACCATCCACCTTGTAATTGCCTCAACAACCAACGGAGATGACAAAGCATGAGAGTCAGGACTGATGTTCCTCCACCACCATATGATAAAGTCCTGTAACAATACACATGACAAAAGTCATTCATTATGTTACAGTTGTAATAGTAACTTATTTTAGTAACAATAATAATAATGTTATTATCGGGAAAAATAATTACAGTGGTACCCCGGGATACGAATGCGCCGGGTTACGAATTTTTCGGGATACGAAAAAATCCCATAGGGATTTATTGCTTCGGCTTACGAAGGTTTCTTCGGGTTACGAAAAAACCGCGGCGCTATTTTCCGCCACCGGAGGGCAGCAGAGAGCTATTTTTCCATTAGCGCCTATGGGAATTCGGCTTACGAAGGTATTTCGGGTTACGAAATTAACCGCGGAACGAATTAATTTCGTAACCCGGGGTACCACTGTAATTACAAGCAGCTGGTCATTTTAAACTATCTACCACCAAGCTGTACAAAAGGTATTTATGAAGTTTTCATTGCATTCTTTTTAAACTAGACTAATTCAGCTTCCATCATATTAGTCAGTTTTTCTTCTGAGCTTGCTTCATACATACTCTTTGTGATGTGGGGGGAAACTTCCAGCTGTCTTAAATATGTAATAAATCACCTTTGATATAATCGGTATTTAAAGAGCAAGTATAACGTTTTCCTAAAATATATTTCTTTCTTCCATGACCCATGTGAATAAATGAGAATCTCTCTGACAAAGGTCACATAGAAGATCATGTTTAACTGAAATACTCTTTGTACAGTACAAAGGCATAATGACAGGCTCAGGTCTTAAATCTGTTCTTTTTTTAAAATGGGTGTAGCTTAGCTATTCATATGAATGATTTGGAGGGAGATTATTCTTGGCCATTCCATCAGTTATCAAAATGCTGCCTAGAGCATTTTATTTAATTTGGTAGGGTGAAAATGTATTAAATTAAATTAATGTAATGATTTCACCTCTGACTTTCCCAAGCCATTGTTCTTTTAACAATGTGTTCTTTCCACTGGTTTGGCTATAGCGGGAACACTTTTGGGGAACACTATTACTCTGTAGGCAGAAGCTGCCATCTTACACATAAGAAAAGACTGCTACCTTCGGCACTGGTTAATATTTTGCCTACTTGGCAAAATGACAGATCTATCATGGAGGAAGCTTCTGTTTGCACAGAGAACTGTATGTCAGTACATCTGGAAAGTTCTACTTGTTTCGTTAAGCTCCATAGCTGAAAACACAGGATGCAAGAAATCTTTCCCAACATGTGCAGCAGTTAGTTCAACAACGTATTTCCTAATAACGTATATGAGAACAGAACTTTAAAAAAATTGTGAACGCTAAGGATTCTAATTCAAAAAGCTATGCTCTGGGGCCCTGCCTGAATGGGCTAAATAACACAACCTCCCCATGGCAGTCAGTTTGGACATGGTGTGAAGTGTGCAGGTGCCACCCTTTTGTTCTTGTTCTTGTTGTTGTTGCATGCATTCATGTTGTTTCCAACTAATGGTGACCCTAAGGCAGACCTATCACAAGTTTTTATTGGCAAGTTTCTTCAGAGAGGGTTTGTCATTGACATCTGCTAGAAGAATTTAAAGTAACTCACCTTTTGATCTGGATCATCTAGGAAAATACAGAGCCCTCTGTAGTGATACTAGGTGGCTGTTTACAGTGTGTCCCATTGTGCCACTCACCACCACGGATGCGAGTCGTTCCTCTGAGGTCAGAACGAGGGAATCAAACATGTCATTGATGTTGTGCACCTCATTCCTGTCCTCAGAAGGAATGAGCTGCACCAGTAGTGGTGGGTGGCACAGTGGGACACATGTGTAAACAGTTGCCCAGCATTGCTCCAGAATGCCGCAGGTAAGGAGCAGGAACATTGGGACATGTCCGGGGTCAGAATACTGTAAACTGTTCTCAGAGTATTATGGACTGTGTGCAATGGTAAAATGGGTTTCCCCCTTCACCTTACAAACTGAGAAGTCACATTTTAATACACTTAAAAAAAATCCTCACTGTAAGCCCAAAATAACATTGTAGGGAGAGGGCTGACCCTTCTCTCCTTGATGTGCTGGTATCCCAAAATGGCCATTAAATCAAATCTGCTAGTTGTTTTATTTTGCTATACACTTGTTGCTTCCTGTCCTGTGCATGCACAGTTGGCGAAATGGTGGCTAGTCATAGACGATGAAGAAGGGCAAATGTGTCAATTGAACTATCAATCTGAGAGGAGAATTGTGGAGAACACAGGCAGTTTAGACCAGGGGTCGGCAACCCCCGGCCCATGGGCCGGATCTGGCCCGGCAAGGCCATGGGACCGGCCCCAGCCTGGTCCTGCCGCCAATTGCTGCCGGCGCGGGGCAATTGGCGGCAGGACCTCTCGCGCGGGTCTTTTGGCCTTTCGCACGAGCGGCCTTTGGCCTCGCGCCTTCGCACGAGAGGCCCATGGCGAGGGCACGGGGCCTTTGGCCTCTTGCGCGAGTGGCCCATGGTGAGGGCGAGGGGCCTTTGGGGGGCAAGCGGCGAGCAAGGGGGGAAGGGGGGCAGAAGGGGGAGCAAGGGGGGCAATTTTCTATAGAAGCCTTAGAAACATGCATTTATATTAACATTTGTTAAAAAATGAGCAATTTTTGCATGTCCTCCATTTTTATAAAAAGTGTCCTCCATTTGAAAATTTTGCCCTACATTTGTCCTGGTTAATTTATTTATTTAATTTTATTTTTAAAAAGTATTTATTTATTTATTTATTTATTTATTTATTGGCTTCGGCCCCCCCAGTTGTCTGAGGGACAGCAACCCGGCCCCCGGGTCAAAAAGGTTGCCTACCCCTGGTTTAGACTGTTGAGAACAGCAAATGGTAGCGAAGCTAGAAAAGGTGGGGGCTGCTCCCAGGAGCTGGTATAAGTAGAGAGGCAGAGCCATGTGTTGGGAGAGTGTGTCAAGCCTGCGGAAGCAGGGGCTGTTTTTCAGACTGCCAAAAGGTGCCGTTGGGGGGGGGGGGAATGGGGTTCAGCTTGAACGAGATTCAGACTCTCAGAACAAGGAACAGAGTATAAAAGGGACAGAGAAGTTCAGTGTTAAAGCGTGTGTCATTGTACTCTGAGGGGATAGCAGCCAGGAAGGCTGAGGGAGACTGCTGTGAGGTGCAGTTAGAAGGGGTTTAGATACATAAGTTACGCCGCTAGGAGGGGGTGGAGATAATTAAGTCATCTGGAGAACAAATAAAATCAATATTAGAAAAATGAGGAAGTTTAGTTAACATGCTTGTTAGTTTAACATATATAAGGAAACGTTTATAAAGACAAGTGAAAGAAATTGTTAAATCTTGTACAGTGGGCCCTCCCCTTATATGGGGATCTGTTCCGGATCCTTCCGCGTAAGGGGAATCCCGCTTATGCTGGAGCCCCATTAGAAATAATGGGTCTCATGCCCATGGTGCGCAGCAGCTTACTTCTTCCAGGGCACGCGAGGGGCTTTTCTGGCACAGCTTGCAATGCATGCTGAAAGCCGTGTATGCCATGCCCACATAAAATATGGGCACACTGTAATTACTGAAGCAATTTTTACACTGTATCAAACTGGAATAATATCCTACAAAAAAGATACTGTATTTAACCTTGCATGTAAATAAAACTTGTTTCTTTGTTTCAACGAGTAGTTGCCCAAGGTGTTCTTACAAATAACATCATACATACTACCAAACATATATAAAGGCTATCAAGAGAGACCATTTGTTATTTAGGACACTTCAGATAGTGGGTGTTTAGCTATCACCTAATGGTGCCAAGTGCTGGCACCTGAGGAAAGTAGTTGGGTGGGGAAGAGTCACCTCACTTTCACATATTGGTGGCAGCGGTGGCACATAGTGAAAAAGAGTGAAAGGTTTTAAGGAATTTTGGCAGTGCCACATTATCACCGTGACAACAATGTTAATTGTGGATCAGATATAAGTGTACAGGGTGACCTAGGAAAAGTGGTTCCCTGGAAAGCTAATAAGCCAGAGTTGTGAAGAATCCTGTTTTCATCTTTAGAACCAGTGTACATGCGCCTGCTTCCAGATTGCTTCCACTAGGCTCTTCATGGAAATGAAAGCAAGTAAGCAAAGTACAGGTTCTCATGCCTGGGTTTATTGTGACATCCAAACTGGGAACTCTGGATTTTTTCTCCTCAATATTAGTGCATCGTGTATACCCCAATTTGTATTTGGCATCTCCGTATTTTCTTATTTCACATCTGGAGCTAACATGTTCTTAAGAGGTCACAATGACCCTTTGGAACACTAGTGAAGTTCCCATTAGAAAAGAAGTGAAGACCCAAGGGCATGGTCATGGTCCAGGTAACTATACAGTCAAGGTTAAATGGGTGTACTAATCACGCCTTCCTTCCTCGAAGTCCTCTGCAGTTCCTCTTCCACTGCCAAACAAAGGAGGTCTCATTGCATCAGAGCAGTAACCCAGTTCTCGCTACCTACCCCCTGCCAGTGCTTTTTTTTTTACCCTAAAGCCATTAAACAGTCCAGAATTTCATTGTGAATTCCTGAGAAAGCCATCAAGTCTTGGTTACCTTGCAAGAAAACACATCCCAAGAAACTAGTTTTTAACTATAAAGACTGGTCCCAGAAACCCAACCTCTCTGCACACAGTAATCATACAGTTACCCCAGGCTGTGTTCCATGTTTGAGCTGTGTTGCTCTCAGACCTTAGTCTAAGCCACTCCAGCTTTCCATAGTCTACTCTTCAGGCATGTAAAAATCACCTTCTTTAGACTGCTCAAACTCTACTACCCAGTTCCATATTTCCATTTTGGTTATCTCTGAATGCTGTGTCTGTTTGGATTGCTATTTTTTGTGTGTATGATTGCACTGTATTTTTCTTAATAAAACTCTCTTAATTCACTCAAACCAGGAGTCTACAGTTACTACCAGCTTACACAGGTGCCAGTGGTCCTAAAAGTTACCAAGCCTCTTGCAAAGCTTAAGCTAATTTCCTCAATATTTAAACTGAAGCTGACAATTGTTGGGGACTCCCCATCCCCCCCTCTTTTGGGTAATGCCAAGCAAGACAACAAGAATATAGTGGGCCCTTCTTATCTGCAGACTTGCCAGCTGTGGATTTGAGTTTCCACAGAGGTCAAGCCCCGTTGTTTTAAATCAGTGTACACAAACTACATTTCCCAGAATTCCAGTGCATGGAGCCATGGCTTCCCACCACCAGGAGTGGGAGCCGCCTCAGCTTCCCTTCTCGCCCACCTTAGAGCAGCCTTTCTCTTCTCTTCCCTTGCTTTCCTCTGCTGAGGAAGAGGAGGAAGAGCAGTGACAAGACCAGGAGGGAGTAGAACTGTTTTGATTTTGGCAGACAGAGTGGACGCTGCCCCATGACTGGCTGAGGGGAGAGGAGCCAGGTCAGGAGGAGAGCATAGAGTGCCACCATCACCTGGAACTGGAAGACACCAGGGAGCTTGCAAGCAAGGCAGGCAACTGTCCCGAGGGGCCCTTCCTCCACTTTGGTGGATTTTGAAGCCAACATGCCACCCTTGCCTCCTCCTCAGCTGTGGCAATATTCCTGCCTGCTTACCAAGCCCCCCCCCCCCCGGTCCAAGCTCCTGTCCAGCATAAAATGCCTGTCCACCCCCACTACAGGACCTGAACTTGGGAGGGGAGAGGGGGTTGTTGTGTGCCTAAAGGTTGTTTCTGACTTATGGCAACCTATCAAGATCATGTTTTGTTTGTTTTTGTTTGTTTTTTATTTATATACCGCTATTCCAAAGATCATAGCGGTGAACAGCAAGTAAGCTAATTTGCCCTCAACAGTCTGGGTACTCATTTTAGCTACCTCGGAAGGATGCAAGCCTGAGTCGAGCTTGGGCCCTTTTGCTGGTCTTGAACTCGCAACCTTGTGGTTTTGAGTGAATGGCTGCAGTACAGGCATTTAACCACTGCGCCACCAGGGCTCCCATAGGACAGAATGGGACTCAAGGTCTTGCGGTTTTTGTTATCCACAGGGGGATGGGGGCGGCGAAATGGATTCTGCCATGGATAAGAAGGTACAACTGTACATAGATTTCAACTCTGCTTTATGAAAAAATTTCTCACTTCAGATGCCATGATAAACTGAATGGAGACTGTGATTTATTTAGCTCTCCAGCTTTCAGTAGTGATTCATTTGTATGATCCATAGAGACCACGATGAAGAAGCTAAGTTCCCCCAGATTATTTTGTACTTTGATACATGAACTAGTACACTGCCTAACTGCATAGTTTCTTCATTTTGATAAGGACTGTGTCAGGAGTATGTGGAAGGAGAAAATACCTTGATTAGTGATTTGCATAGATTTGATTTTTGACTTTTAAACTTGATAGCCCAACAAAAAGAAAGATAAATGTATTTCCATAAAAATGATGGGAGATTTTGATTCAGGGAACCCATTAAAAGATGACAGCAGTTAAATAAAACAATGGCTCATTTCCCCCCCCCCCACTTTCTCCAGGAATGAACGGGCTCGCTGGATTACTGCACTTGGGCAGAGCAATGATAGACTGACTATGGATAGGACAAGTAAGTGAGACCTCAGAAGGTTCTTCAGGGGTTTGACATTCCATACTGTGCTCCACAGTGACCTCTTGTGGAATATTTGAATAAAGGTTGAATGCCTACATTCTATGCCTTCCTCTCTGTTTGTTTTTTGGAGGTAGGGTAGGAAAGACCCTCATTCTGAACTTCCATATTAATATCAACAAAAATGGAAATTTGTAACTCTTTTGATTTTCTTGAAACATCATGTAAAATGTAAGAACAATTACATTGTATTTCTGTCATAACTGAGAAGATGATAGAAACAACCATCTTAAAAAGTGCTTACATGCACATTGTGGTGTCTTACCACCTTTGAAAATACTTTCTTGAATTTTCTGCCTATATATTCTGAAACAGAAAGAGACAAGAAAGATGTGAACATCGTTTCAGAAGAAGTTTTAAAGCTTTATAACCAGCGATACCTCCCTCTGTTTCCAAATCCCTTTGAAAACAGACTGATGTTTGTTTTTCTGTTTATTTATATTTTATTTTCCATATAATAAATGTAGATGCGGTATCATTTTTCAGTTATCAAATTAAGCTGGGGGGCAATATGCTTGTCATATGTTTGTAGTCATGTGAAGTGCACACTTGAGCTTTCTGTTGGATTGGCTATGCGGATCAGTAAGCACACTGTCTCCTCTTTTTTAGCGCTGACCCAAGTAGAAGTCATCAGATCATATACTTCCAAGCAGTCAGATGAACTCTCCCTTCAAGTAGCTGACGTAGTTCTCGTCTATCAGAAAGTGAATGATGGTGAGCAGAATTTTCTTACTGCTTAACGTCCACGGCTGCTTTCAAGCCCATTGCAGGACTGTTTTGCATCTGCCTCAGACATGTACCACAGAGGACCGTAATCGAAAAGCAGTATTCATTTATTAAAGAGAAAGATGTGTTTATTCAAGTTATTAATATATTAAACCATCATATTAAACATATGGGTTTCATAGTCCAGTGGTACCCAAACTTTTATCCTTCAAGCTGTTTTGGACTTAAACTCCCAGAAGCCCCAACCAGCTTGGCCAGCAGTCAGGAATTCTAGGAACTGAAGTAAAAAAACATCTGGAAGACCAAAGGTTGGGAATTACTGTGTTGGTCACTTATAATGTTATGCTTATAACATTATAATGTTATAATATAATGTTAGGCTTATGACCTTGTAACTATTTTCTGTTTACATTTACAGTCATAGTCACAACCATAAATGCACACAAAACTACCCATAAAATCCAGTAAACTGCACCAAGGGACAGGGTTCTATGACACTGGCAAGTGAGGTATTAATCCGGCGTTTCATAACCCTAACTCATTACTAACCCTAACACCTTACCCGTAAACCAACAGTAATCCAACCACAAATCTAATTATAACCTTAGATCTTGCTCCTAACCCTAATCCAAACACTCAAATCCCACAAATTCAACCGATTTGCAAGCAAGCAGTGGTATCCTTAGCTAACAGGAGGGGGTTGTATGAATAATTCTCCAGCACTGTGCTCGCCAGTGCCATAGAAGTTCATCTCTTGGTGCAGCTGGCTGGATTTTAAGGTGGATTTAAGGACTCCAATCAGGAGAAGATTCTAGCCATGACACTGAGCCTACATGTCTAATGTCCCGGTGCTAGGTTGCAGCATACAGTGGTGCCTCGGGTTACGAAATTAATTCGTTTCGCGGCCGCTTTCGTAACCCGAAAAGCCTTCGTAAGCCGAAAACCCATAGGCGCTAATGGGGAAAAGCCGCGATTTCGTGTGAAATAGCGCCGAAAAGCACCAAAAATTTTTTCGTAACCCGAAAAAACATTCGTAACCCGGAACAATTATTTCCTATGGGATTTTTTCGTATCCCGGAAATTTCGTAACCTGGGTATTTCGTATCCCGAGGAACCACTGTAAGTAGTTTCCTCTTTCACCTCTCCTTAGGAAACAACCAGTTTGATACAGCAAAATTGGCAGTAGTGCAGAGGGTTCTACTGTTCTCACCTTCACCATCTTAGACTGGGATGGGAAACTACTTTCACATATTCTAGCCATGATCTGCCATTGAATTTTGGTGGCAAAACACCGTATCACCAGATAGCACTCCTGAATTTGGTGACATACTTTGATTTACTTGATCTTGGGTTTGTTTGCTTTTTTAAAAAAAAAAGGCTTTGGACTTTGCCCATCCCTTTTTATCCCTTTCCCTGAGAGTAAACCCTTTGAAGAAGGTTTATACTTACATTAGATACAGTGGACCCAAAATCCATGTATGCTCAAGTCCCATTAAATACAGAGGCATAGCAAAATGATGTCCCTTATATGAAATACTTGAAATTTATACTTTTTAAAAATATTTTCAAGCCGTGGATGCTTGGATTCATGTATAAAAAAAGTGGATAAGGAAGGCCAACTGTATTTACAAATGAAAATACATCAGATATCCCCCAGTAATACAGGCGCCCCTCCAAGTCCACGGACTTGAAAATCCATGGAGGGGCAACTGCCATTAATGCCAATGGGGTGTGCAGCTGTGGCGTACCCCCGCATGCACGCGACCCATTCAAGCCTATGGGGCTTGAATATGTGCAGGTTTTGGAACTTGCGGGGGGAAGTCTGGAAGGGATCCCCCAGAAGTTCCAAGGGCCAACTGTACATCTAAGTCTCACTCTACAGCAGCTTTATGACACTCCTGTGGTGTGCAGCATGTAAACACTACACTGACAGAGTGCCCAAAAGCTGCCCATATCTGGGCAGCTGGGTGGTGTGAAGCCAGCCTCCGGGTGTCTTGGAGACATGCGTTGTCTGCACACCATGCCTCTAAGCCAGCTAGAAGCCAGTTTTGTTGGCTGGTCTGTTTCGCCCATTTGTCTATAAGGAAACTTTTATAAAGTCAAATGAAATAAATTGTTAAATCTTGTACAGTGGGCCCGCCCCTTATGTGGGGATCCATTTCAGATCCCTCCACGTAAGGGGAATTCCAAGTATCCTGGAGCCCCATTAGAAATAATGGGGCTCACATCCATGGTGCATGGTGGCGCGCACCCCATTACTTCTTCCAGGGCACACAAGGGGCTTTTCCAGCACAGCTTTCAGCGCATGCTGAAAGCCGCATATGCCATACCCACATAAAGTGTGGACACACTGTAATTACTGAAGCAATTTATACACTGTATCAAACTGGAATAGCATCCTACAAGAAAGATACTGCATTTAACCTTTCATGTAAATAAAACTTGTTTCTTTGTTTCAACAAGTAGTTGCCTGAGTTGTCCTCCTAATGAGCACTCTCCTCTAAGCATGCTAGCTTGATAGAACCATTGGTTTTCCTTTATTGGATCTTTTATTATCAGCTGTCGTTCACCTGCTATTAGAGTAGAGAAAGCAGCAAGTAACCATGAGGAAGACAATTTGCCTGGTTTGATTTACTCTCTATTTTCAAAAAAGAAAAGAAGAAAAATATTTCAGACATACCCACCATTATGAATACTTCTGTGTCTTAAAGCATATCTTTTAATACTAGTAGTAGTACCTTTGATGCATAGCTGTTCTTATAATTCACTTTCATAGCAGATGTCATTCTGGCTTATGCATTGACAAGACAGTTTATTAGCAAGGAGATGGTTGTATAGTGGTTAATATTGCATATAGGTTAGTAGTGGATCAGAATTTGGAAGATCTAGATTTAGGTATTTCATTTCATTTGTATGCTTTCTTTTTTTTCCAATATAGGATTCAAGGCAGCTCCCAGACAGAGTGAATTAAAAAATGTTCACTAAAAATTCACAATAAATTAAAATCACAGTATAAAATCATTTAGAAGGCATACAAAAAAAATTTTAAATCCAAAAGATCTCAATAAGAAACTCTCCTGCATACACATTAAAATCCTGTTTGAACAAAAACCAGGGAATGAGCCAGCCTAGCTTTTTATGGAAGGGAATTCAGTGGGTGGGAGCTGCCACTGAGAAGGCTCTCTCCTGTGTCCTCACCAAGCGGGACTGTGATGGTGGCAGGACCGAGAGAAAGCCTTCCTATGTAGAGCTTGGAAATCTGGAAGGTTTCTGCGTGGAGATACTGTACTTCAGATAATCTGGATTTTAGAAGATCCATGAAATTCATTGGCAGAACTTGCACTAGTCATGGTTCAGTACAAACAGTAACCTATAGTCTTAAGGATATCACTGACCACAACTTGCTACAGAGCAAAAGAAGCTTACTGCCTTCATGGTTTGATTTTGATAATCTCAAAAGCATTTAGTTCACCAAGTGATTCAGTTTGCTAGACTTAGTTTAGTAGGATTCTTCCTTCAATCTCAAGATGAGTTTTTATTACTCCCTCCCCCCAATATGTGTCATTTGCAGGTTGGTATGAAGGAGAGCGATTGCGCGATGGAGAAAGAGGCTGGTTCCCAAGGGAATGTGCCAAGGAGATCACCTGTCAAGCCACCATTGAGAAGAATATGGAAAGGATGGGACGCTTGCTAGGCTTGGAAACAAATGTATAGACTCGTGCTCCATTATGCATACTCTAGGGATTTGCACCCAGTGAAGTCTGCAACATCTTGATCTCCTCCAGATGGTCAGTTTGCAGCTGTAGCATGTAAAGGTGTCACAGATATCTGCACTCATTAAATGTGAAAGGAACCATAAAGAGATTGCATGCAAATAAGTACTTTTTAATACAAGTCAGTAGCAGAATAAAGTTGTGGTTTTTTTTTAAAAAAAAGCAACAATCTCTTTCAATTAAAAATTAATTTCACGTTTGTAAATTTCAAAACAGAATGACACCTTGGATTTCTCCATTGGCCAAGTGACTCTTAAATCTTAATTCAGGCACACCTCTGTTCTAGAGTTTTCTTGTTTCACCATCTATTTTAGTTTACTAGACCTGTTCATTGTGCAGCAAGTGTCTCAACCCAGCAAGGGACGGTGATGCATGGAGCTGTTCTGGATACAAACTAGCAGTGTGTGCGCATCACATCTTTTGATTTGTAACTAGAGCTGCAGCATGGCTATCAAATAGGACATAGTCAGCATTAATTAAAATTATATCCTACTGAAGTCCCAGCTTTCCACCATATGTTTCAGGCACCTCCATCTTAACACCTGCCATGGACAGAGGATGAGTACATCCAACAGGAAAAGGAGGTTGGAGGTGGGGGAGAAGGAAGCAGCTACCTAAAATGGAGTGGTTAATCACTTCATAAAGTTGACAAAATATCAATTTGTTTTATGGTATATACAGAGTTCAGATTAAGTGACAAGAAACCTGGTACACATATTTTGTGAGGTGGGCTTGTTTTGTTTTAATCATACTAGCAAACAGTGGACTGCTCAGAAGTAAACCCTTCCCTTTCAATTCAACAAAAGGGTGAGGAAGAAAACCCAGCCTAGTCAGTAGGATGTGAAGGGAGACCCCTTAGTCAGCTAGATCACAAGACTCAAATACAGGTCTGGAACCTTTACATATATAAAAATATTAAAACACCACCACAGAAAATCAGAAGTGCCTACTATTGTCTGCCTTTGGGCAGTCAGTATGCATGTTTTGCATTGGCTATTGTTACTTGAGCTTAGATGATCTTGTTGTATGACTTCTAGTCATTTCTGCCTTAGAGAGATGCTAAGGTACACCTAGTAGTTTTCTTGGCAAGATTTGTTCAGTCATTAGGCTTATATTGGTCATCCCAGTTAATTTGCTTCAGAATAGTCATAGCTCTTATTGCTGTTTTGTTTGTTATTGAAGAATCCTTAAAATATTGTGAACAAAACAGGTAAGAGCCATCACAGTTGTGGTAAAATTATATTCTGCTGCAAATCCAGCTAATCTGGTTTCAGGTGTTTTGCATGTTTCTCTCAGCTTCACTGAACCTCCTTAAATGAACTCACATTCAGCAAGATTGATCTCATTGCCAAATCTTGGTCACACACTTTGCAGTCAGGAAAGTGTGTGACCATGATTCTTGAATATATTAGCTTTTTCCTCCTTCCATCACTTTAAAAAGTCAATCAGTATAACAGAATCAGAAGTGATCCAGTGAATGAACCGAGCAGTAACTGAGTTTGATCATGGAATCATAGAGTTGGAGATCACAAGGGCCATCCAGTCCAACCCCCTGCCATCCAGGAACTCTCAATCAAAGCATCCCTGACAGATGACAATCCAACCTCCAAGGAAGGAGACTCCACTACACTCCGAGGGAGTGGGTTCCACTGTCAAACAGCTCTTACTGTCAGGAAGTTCCTCCTAATATTGAGGTGGAATCTCTTTTCCTGTAGCTTGCATCCATTGTTCCGGGTCCTAGTCTCTGGAGCAGCAGAAAACAAACTAGCTCCCTCCTCAATCTGACATCCCTTCAAGTATTTAAACAGGGCTATCATATCACCTCTTAACCTTCTCTTCTCCAGGCTAAACATCCCCAGCTCCCTAAGTTGTCCCTCATAGGGCATGGTTTCCAGACCTTTCACCATTTTAGTCGCTCTCCTTTGGACGACTAAATCATCAGTTTGGCTGTGGACATGATACCAGATCACCAGAGACCTTCTTGAAGCTCATGTAATATACCAAGAATCAGTAGAGTTGTCCTCATATATGGGGAATTTTCAGATCAGCAGTTCTGCTGAAGCTACTAAAATTGGGAAAAGGTAGTAGCTGTCTTAACCATAAAATAAAATCCAACACCCATATTGTGGTGATACCTTTGTTAGGCCAACCAAAAGGTGTAAAATTCATCACATGACCTTTAGATACTCCAAGGCATTTTTATTGGCATTTTTAAAAAAAATTAACAAAGATGATTCTTTAAATAAATGAGTGACAATGTTAAAGAAAGGGGGAGAGAAATAACATGGCAGCACCTTTAGGAATGTTTATTTTCACATTTTTCGCAGATATAAACCTGCTTCTTAGGATTCAGTAAAGAGGAATAATAAATGTTCAGGTATAAAATATACTTATACAGTTGTGGGAGTGGGATGGAAAAAAAATTTTGAACCCAGGGAAACTGACTTTTGGCAACTGTCACACATCAGCACTGACCAATGTAAAGATCTGAAAGGTCTGTAACACATTAAATAGCCTTTTGAAAATTTAGGGTAAAGATCATGATTTGCATCTGTCTGACTCTCATCCATTCCACTCACAGCTGTGTAAATATGCTTTATACCTGAACATTTATTATCATTCTGTATTGTTGTGTGCCTTCATCTCTGACTCAGTCTAAGGCAAACCCATCATGGGGTTTTCTTGGCAAAATTTGCTTTGATGAGGTTTGCTACTGCTTTCGCCTATGGCTGAGTGTGACTTGCCCAAGGTCACCCAGTGGGTTTCATGGTTGAGCTCAAAACTGAATCCTGGTCTCCAGAGTCATTGTCCATCACTCAAACTACACTGGTTCTCATTCTGTGTACCAAATCCAAAGAAGTGGGTTTATATCCACAAAAGCTCATGCAAAAATAACCAGTTAGTCTTCAAGATGCTTCTACATTTTCCTCCTCCTCCAATTTTCCTTTTGATGGTGCAAGAGACTAACATAGCTACTCATTTTACAATATTAAAATCACATGGACCATAGAAGAAGCAGATCTCCTCTGTTCTTCATACATAAATGTCTTCCTTATAACACGTTGGCAGGTTACAAACCGCCAAAAAATACATATGGAATACGTATTAGGGTTAGGAAGGGGCAGTGCTTCCGCACCCCCCTAACCCTAGTACGTATTCGATACGTACAACATGGCGGCGCCCCTTCCACATGGGGGCTGCCATGTGTACGTATCGGACGCATAGCGTCCAGACGTGTCACGGCGCTAATGACGTCGCAAGTGCGCCAGCAGCGCCTCGCGACGTCATTAGGGTGCCGCAGAAAGAAGCTCCATTTTGGAGTGTGGCTGCGACGGCTCCCTTATGGAGCAGGCGGTGGCAGCAGACCACCTCAAAGCGGTGGTCTATAACCCGCCTTAGAGTCGTTTAGTGTTTCATTATTAAGATTGACAGAATAGGAGAATGTGCTTTATTTCTCAGAGCTTATTATATTCAATTACATAAAGTACACTGCTGGTGGTGGGGTCACAAAAAAGGGCCGTCAGTCCTTGAACTAGCTATTAGAAGATAGTGCATCATCCATGTAAAGTATGGCATGTTTGTGTGTGTGTGTGTGTGTATACATACATACATACATATAAATGTATAGCTGTGTTCCTTCAAGCTGTTTCCATGTTAGGGAGACCCTCCGGTGAACCTATCAGTTTTCTTGGCAAGATTTGTTCAGCAGGGGTTTGCCTTTACCTTCTGCTGAATGTCTGAGACTTGCCCAAGGTCCCTCAGAGAGTTTCCATATTCGAGCGGTGATTCCAACACTCAAACCACATCACCACAGTGGCCCTCATGGAAAGTATATTTTCAAGGCCTTATATGTCATTAAATTCAATAAGGTAAGGTGTAAGTGACCAATATGTAAGGTATGTCAGTACCAAAAATGAGTCAAGAAACATACTGTTCCCTTCAATGCTTTGGAACTTTAGCTAGATTCCGCTTCCCATGGAAACAAAAAGCTATCACAGGGTAACTAGTTTGCTTATTTGGCTGTCTTGAAGCATTGTGTTCTCAGCATTTGCCAGGTCTGTATTTAACAATTCAAAAATGTGCTGTTATCAAATTGATAACTTGTTCACTTATACTGAGCAGAGATCTGGGAGGACCTAAAACAGACCAGGAATTCATTTTAATGGGTTCAGAAGAACCTGTATTACTCTTATCAGACAGGTTGCAGTACAAAGCACACTAGGTTTCCTGAGCACAGAGATGTGGTTTAAGGCAGATGTTAGATGTGATACTTTGCCCCATTAATTTTAATGGGTTTTTAGCATAACTTTCTATCAAATGAGGATATTGGTCTGTGGCCAAAGTGTGCTGTCTTCCCTTTCATCAGGCAGGGGAGACTTGTTAATGATTACATTGCCTGCTAAATGTCTCATTATAAATATCTACTTTGAAGTCTGATAGCAATTTATATTGTCAGGTGAAGATGTAAATAGGAATTAATTTGTAATTGCATTTGTAATTAATTTATAAATAGCAATTAATTTGCATTGCATTTCCTTTTTATGTAAATAGGCATGACATTTTCTACACCTTGTATTATAAAGAACTTTGTCCTTTCTTTGCACTGCTTGTCACTTAATAGAAAAACAGGAAAAAAGTAAAATGTGATCAACTTTCTTTGACTTTTTCCAAGTGGATGAAAATATGTGTACTGTAATGTTTATATAGTGTAGCAGACAATGAACATCTGAGTAGTTACACCTATACATGCACCTTACACATAGTAGTTATAATGCAGGTGCTAAAGTCCCTGTCATAAGGCAACTGATGCATCTAAGTGTACAGGAAATGTTTTTTAAAAAAAGGTTGTACAGTTAAAATTGTTATGTTGCTGCCTGTGCAACACTGTAAACAATACATGTATCATTGTGCATGTAATAAACCTGTTTCCACATACATGCAACAGATCGTGCAAATACGTTGTTTAATAATGCAGAAAATATGAATTACTGTATAGATCTAAGCCAAGAAACTTGGTACAGATGAAGTCTTAATTTTCAAAAGATGGTATCAGTATGGGAAGTAACAATCTGGAGGAGAAAAGCATTGATCACAGAGCACTGAATACATACTCGCAGTAGGTAAAGCCCAAGAAGAGCAGGATCTTTTACATGCTAGACTTTTCAATCCTGTACAATATACACAACTCGCTAACACTTGCAGGTCTCCCCAGAGGTCAACTAGCATAATGTGCCCAGGCCCCCTACTTCCATTCCTCTATACACCATTGGCAGTTAGCTTGACACAGCACATTGTGCAGCAGACAGTATTTTCTTTCATGTTTTCATAAAATCAGGTAGTGCCATATTCGTGTAAAAAGATGTTGAATATTAACATGTAAATGAGATGTAATGGAATTTCTCCCCATGACGTATGAAACTTACATAGTCATGTAAGGAACAAAATTGATGCTATGTGGTTCATCAGTTTCAAGCACAGATAAAACACAGGTTAAAAGAACTGTTTTAACTCTTTCAGTAATGCTTAAGCTAGCAACAAAATAGAGCCTTTCGAGGCTGGAAGGAAGAGGTCTTGGACTTTCCAGTACAATGCTAAGAGAAACTAAACTAATGACAGTGAAATGTTGACATCTGGATTGCAACTGAGCCAGGTTTCAGCCAATATAGCTCAGGCCAAGCTTGTTGTAAAGAGAGAAGGAACAGAGAAGGTTTTACTGAGGGAATTCTATGGCAGAGCTCACTGTTCTCATCACAGAAAGAACTCCTGCTGGAGATGTAAATATTTATAGATTTCATTTTTACAAGCAAGAATTCTGTTTCTCCTGTGAGAAAGTTGCACAGCTGAGGTCTGTTACCACATAAAGGCATTTTTGTACAAAAGTGGTTTTTCTGTGCCGGAATCTTTTTCTGCATGGGAAACTTGTTTTCTGTGACGAAAAATACTGCTGTCTAAAAAAATAACCCCATGTATGTTTTTTTGTGAAGCATATCTCCCAAATGACAAAGATCCTTGTCCTTGCAGTATTCTCCTGATCATGCTCTGCTAACACTCAGGAAACCCATATTCTCCCTATTATTTAAATATGTTCAAATATTTATTACTTCCCTACTCCAAGTTCACTTGGGAAAAATTTTAAGTAACAAGTAACTAAAATCTGCTGAAGATTTCTAGGTAAGGTGCCACCAGAAAATGATTTCCCATTGTATTTACTATGGAACAGGTATCACAGGGGATTGAGGCTAGGCCTTAAGAGACTACTTCCTAAGTGGATAGTTGGAAAGACTGGCAGCAAACAACAACCAGAAGCCCAATGAGACAGATGCAGGAACCATGAAGAAACTCTGCCAGAAGGCAGTTGGAAATTGGAGGAGGTACTCAGAAGCACAACCTGACCCCATTTCCGATTCCTCAAATAAGCAAAACTGAAGCTAATATCTGCTTGATCTCAGATCTGAGGCGCTGCACCAAGAATTGTTAAATGTGGTGCAAATGCAATTATTCTTGCATGTAGACTTTAGCTTTTGTACATTTAAACTACAAATAGCAGCCCCCAAACCCTGCAAGGCCCAAACATGACAGTGGGGAAGTTGAGCATGCACATTGTCCAGGGTGCTACTTATTTCATGGTCAAAGGAATGGGCAGGAGCAAGACAACTTATTTGTGAATCTAGCAAATCTTGTCTCCTTAAGCATAATGCAACAAGAAACTGCAATTATGAAGCAGATTAAATACAAGAAGCACTGCTGCAGAATTCAGTCTGAAGTATAGTAAATGTTGTCCAGGTCAACAGTCTGAGGATATTGGACCTCTGGAAACGACACGATTCATTAGAGTATAGCAGTTAATGTACTACCATGTTGCTGGTAGCTGGTCCAAATCACATGTATATTTTGAAAACTGATACCTGTACCGACATCGGAATGTTACCACCTAATAAAAACAACCCTGTTGGCACAAACCCTTAGCATTTGAGAAGGGACATCCTATTCCTAACTGATTAATCCCTGTGTTAGAACATCCTGTGAGGCAACCCTCAGCAATTAAATCCTAATTGCTTAAAGACTTATTATTTAATATACAGTATTAAAATGCAAGCTCAACCTTGAAAATGAATTATGCAAAACCTGGGCAGGCCATGTATGCTAACATCAATTATGACAATTACTACTGTAAGTGATTTTGGAAAAGGCCAAGTTAGCCAGTACAATCTGGCAGTTGTGAATGACTACAATTTTAAATAACAGCAGAAAAAAGGCTAGTAGGAGACACAAAGACTACAAACAATGATCGGGGAAGTGGCACAGACCAACTTTCACAGTGACATGAACCTACTGAAATTACAGGAATCCTCTGTGCACTCTATTGATGAAATCAATACACTTAGTACATCAATATTCTTAATAACATGGCACATATAAAAATAACTAGCATATTGGCAAAGACACAGGAATTTAAAATTATGGGACAGATGCATTTGTTATTTGTTTTTTAAAAGATCTTTTAATTTTTAAAAAGCTGTGTTCACTTCATTGAAACAGGACTCAGGTTGCTACCTATTGTACAGTCAGTGTGCATTTGATTCTTGTGGAATTCATTTTCCTCAAGCTCAATAGAAATCTATACACCTCTGGGCAGAAAGTAAATACCACTCCACATCCCAAATGGCCAACTGGTGGTATTTACAGTACCTTACTAGAGCTCTGTATTCAAGGACAGTCCTAGTTACTGCATCAGCACATGTTGTTTCTCACTGTGATAATAAATGGCCGTTACAGGACTGAAGTACACGTGTTTGCTCAAATACTCAGCAGAAGCCCTTCTCACAGTAGTCCTTCCATCTCTTTTGGGGCTGGCTTTAATTCAATTTACAATACTCCCAGCAATGGATACTTTAGTTGTAACAATTGCTCACTTAAGAATTCCAAAGAGAATGTAAATAGAAAGCTGATGGCTTAAAAGGTCTGTGTGGTTCATTGGTAATGCTAATAACTAATTTTCAAAAATGGCAGTTCCATGATCAATAGCAAAACAGTGTAAAAATGGAATGCAAAAACTATTCAGACCATTTTCCATTTCATCCAGCTTTTACCTGATAAAGATTACAGTCCTCAAGCAGCTGTGTACAGATTCATCACATACACACAAATACAATAGTCTGTGCAGCAATGGCAGCTATGTAAACAGTTACTTTTATACACTGCATGCAATACACAAAGCAATAATAAATTACTGACACTAAAAATGAAATTCCAAGATGTCCAAAGGTAGCAAAAACAACAACAAAAAATCCAGTACAGTTGTCACCTTTACAGCATTGAAGGAACAATGTTAACTGTATTGTTCATTCTGGAAACGAGGGGCAAAGTTTCTGGCAGTTTCATTCTCCTGTGTTGTGATTAAGTCTATAATAGCTGTCAGCACTGCAGTGTCCCTTGATTTAGTATTGTTCCAGTCCACAGGCTGGGGGTTTTCTATTTTCTCTTGTAGAAGGTCATCCAATTCTTCTTTCAAATCCTGTAGATAAAAGAATGTTGGTTAGGACAGACACCAAAAGCTGCATGTTTTGACAAATAATAGGAAGTTTCTGTAGTAATAACAATGTGACTTAGAATAAAAAGGATTTTTTTTTCTATGTTCCAGTAAAATAGGTATCAAATCTTTTGAAAATTTCACTAGATATTTGTAAATTTAACTTCTTCAGGAATAGCTTTATCTTTTACATTATTCAAGTACTGAATTATACAACATACTTTGTGTAATGAAGCTAAATGGGTTCTGGCAACTATAAAAAGGAACAACTTCCTATGAGGTTAAGATATTCAAAGGACCCAATTTTCAAGTGTCAGATTCCTATGTTATATTTCCATATCTAAACCCAGGAAAATGGATGTTCTTTCCTTCCCACTCTTGGTGCAGACCTTTATAGCATCAATAATGCTCCAAGGGGTTTCCCACTCTCCAATGGCTCTTAGGGAGCAGTGCCATCAGGGTCAAAAAAAGCAGAACCAAAAGTAAATATACCCTTGGAACCGGCCCAAGTTTTTAGTTCATGTACCTTTAAAAGGCAATTGCTAACCAGCGCAGAAAACAAGTTTGTGTTAATATTCTCAATACAATATAAATATAGCACAACAGACCAAAAACATATTAAATAAGAGATTTCAGTGAAAGGGTACCAACAATGTTTGAAGAGCAATTGGATGAATTTAGACAGAGGGAGGAATGAATTTAGACAATGAGTCTTTGACAAACAAACTGGATGTTTTAAATCCTTCTCTACTTGTTATCCACTCCACATTATAAGAATTTCAGTTTTTACATTCCAGAAAAAAAGCCATAACAATAGTGGGTGTGCATATGAAATGAACTGTACCAAGTTATAGGCACAGGACTATACCATTTGTATCTGAAACTGAACCTTCCTCTCTGTTCCATTTCAAACCCCCAAAATTCTATTCTTTCTAGAAACAGATTAAGTGAACATTGAAGATATTTTGACAGCCCAAGCTGTTACATTTTACCAATATTAGGCCTTGCAGGTAGCTACTTACAAGTTAACAGCAGGAGTGACTCCTCCCTGCATAGATGGTTATAGTTATTCTTTTTTCCCATTTTTATGTTTTATTAAAAACTTTATAAAATAAAAACAACAAATATACAGACACAATGCAGAGTCTGTACATGTACTACAATGCAAGAAGCCTTACACACTCTCTTACACATTTTCCACACTCTACCATGTAGTTGAAAGGCTACCAAATGATACAATGTATGTACATACCTATCTGAAAAATCTACAACAGATGAAATATGAATATGATGCCTCAAGATTGTGTAAGATGTTCTTTATCACCATAATATACTACAAGTACTGTGTGCTTTATAAGAAATGTTCCTTATAAGAAGATAACATGCAGAAGATGCCTAGACCGTATAGTCTACAGAAGCAATATGCCTAGGAAATGCAATGTCTTTTTAAAAAAAGTATGAGTCTGAGTGATATGATGATACTTCACAGGAGTGTGCAGATCGCACACATTAACTGTTCTATATAAGAAATATTTAAAAGACATACTGTAAAGGTCCATGACTATTGTTCTTCTATATTTATTTTCTAAAAGCCCACATCTTTTGAGATTCTTAAGAGACACATTAATATTCATCTGCCTACTAGGCAATACTGTTTTTTACAACCTTGGGAGCACAAGTGACCAAAAAGGTAAACCCAAAAACTCTAGGTAGATACATGTCAATAAACATAAAACAAAGAAATTCAGTCCTTCAGTATGCAAAGGGATTTTGTAGCAGCTTTGAGACTAGAGAAAGAAAGAAGTTGGTAGCATAAGGATTTGTAGACATAAGTCTACTCCCTCAGATTCATTGAGTGAAGTGCCTAGGAAGATACCTTTGAAAGCAGGCTCATTTCTTCAACTGAGAGATGGGATGGCAGAACCATGCCTGTTTCAATACCATTCAGAAGTTAATTTAATACAGGTTGAGTCTCCCTTACATGGAATACCAAAATTCCAAATACTCCAAAACCCAAAACATTTTTTCAAGGGTGACTGAGAGAGCAATGTACACAAACTGTGCTTCATGCACAAAATCATTTAAAATGTTAGGTATAATCTTACATTCAGACTATGTGTAAAAGGTGTTTATGAAACATAAATTAATTTTGTGTTTATATTTGTGTCCCATCTCCAAGATATCTAATTATGTACATATATGCAAATACAAGTACTGAAAAATCTGAAAAAATCCAAACTCCAAAACACTTCCAGTCTGAAGTATTTCAGATAAGGGATATTTAACCTATATAATCCTCCCCATTACTTTCACACTCACTACGTTAGGAAGGAATGAGAGTGATGCTTGTGATGCGGCAGCTAAAAAGGCTAATGTGGTTCTAAGCTGCATCAACAGAAGTATAATGTCTAGCTCAAGGGAAGTAATAGTGCCACTCTATTCTGCTTTGGTCAGGCCTCAACTGGAATACTGTGTCCAATTCTGAGCACAATTCAAAAAGGACATGGACAAGCTGAAGCGTGTCCAAACAAGTATGATTAAAATGATGAAAGGTTTGGAAACCATGCCCTATGAGGACAGATTTAGCCTGAAGAAGAGAAGGTTAAGAGGTGATATGATAACCTTGTTTAAATATTTGAAAGGATGTCATGTTGGGGATGGAACAAGATTGTTTTCTGCTGCTCCAGAGAACAGGACCCGGAACAATGGATTCAAACTCCAGAAAAAAGATTCCACCTAAACATTAGGAGAAACTTCCTGACTGTAAGACTTGTTACACAGTGGAAGACACTCCCTCGGAGGGCGATGGAGTCTCCTTCTTTGGAGGCTGTTTTTAAGCAGAGGCTGGATGACCATCTCTCAGGAGTGCTTTGATTGTGAATTTCTGCATGGCAGGGGGTTGGACTGGATGGCCCTTGTGGTCTCTTCCAGCTCTATGATTTTATGAACTCTTGGACTGACATTTCTATCATGGAATGAAATGTCTGAAGCAGCTATATGCCTGAAAATATATTTCATATTTATGCATTTTAGAAAATGCCACACATGCAAACGGTACTACTCTTAAAAAGATTCATAAGATACAGTACTATAGTTGAAACAACTACGAATTTTTCAAAAAAATCAGGTGTAATTTCTGTCAATACTAATCTGAAAAGAAAATAAGCAGTACACTCACCTTGACTAGATGAGCTATTCTTGCTGGAGACTGAAAAACAATCCATTCATCCACAGCAATTGTATCTTGATCTTTGTCCTTCTGTATGGAAATATCTCCTCCAAAGAACAAAAGACAATACGGCGAAACCTCTGTACAATCATACAGGTATATCTGTAACAAGAAAAACATGCAGCACACAGTATATTAAGAACAGTAGGCTATACTCAGCAGCACTCTCAGAATTAGACCTTGGGTTGCTTGGTCTTACATAGGTCTGGCTGTGTTTGGAAGTAGCGGGAGCAAGCCTCCCTTCCAAAATGAGTGTTTTACCCTTCTTCTCTTCCAGCATCCACAAACTGGGACATGAAAATATTTACCTCAATTTTTGATCAACTATGACTTTTTGTGTGATCTGAACCAATAAACTGATTCAATTTAGAAAGGCAAGTTGAGAATTTTTAGGCTGCATCTGCACAGCAGGAATATTTCAATTTGACAACACTTTAAACTGCCATTGCTCAATGCTATGGACTATGTAGTTTGTTATGGCACCGGAGTGCTCTCATAGAAAATGCTAAATATCTCACAAAACAACAAATCCCAGAATTCCATAGCTTTGAGGCATGGCAATTAAGATGTATCAAACTGCATTATTTCTACAGTGCAGATGCAGCCCAAGTATATAAAATGGATGTAAAAGCTTCTTATCTTATCAGAGCCATACTGAAAAGAGTATGGATTGCATGGGAGCTGAGTATTGAAAACTTTGTAAACAAGGTTTTGTGAAGCCAAAAACTGATCACCTAATAAGTTTATCATGGTTTTTTGCTTTACACAACAGCATGTCATATGAAGAAGAGCTGCATAAGGTTGTTTTTTTTGTATAGTAAAGTAAAGTAAAGTGGGGGGGGGGGGGGGGGGAGGGGAAAGAGACTGAAACTTGTAAAAAATCTACACCCATCCCATGAACTGGCTCTCATTCAGCACTTTTCCATTTTCCAGGTGAATTACAGAGAATCAGTGGGGAAAACAGAACCATGAGAATCAAAGGAATACCACCCTAAAGAGTCACAGCCTCTGAAGAAAGTGTGTGTATGGGGTGGTGGTTGTGGACAGCAATGAGGGACAGTAAAGAATCAACACCAAGGTGTATTTAAAAGGAAGTAAACAAAGATTAACTCACACTACTGGTCCGCATTTTCAAATGGTAAACAAGCCAGCTGTAATGGAATTCTGTCTCCTCAACGTTCACAGATTTGGGATGAATGTTAACTGTTCGATCTGTTTTAGTGGATACTTTAACCCTTAAAATATAGAGAAGTGTCAGAATTCAGGTACAAGTAAATTAGATACAGAAGAGGTGAAAGATGTAAGCTTGTCTTGAACTCATTGGGGTTCCATGGGTGCTATTTCCCTCCACTTCCTTCCCACATCCTCCAATGCTACTCTGGGTTTTGTGGGGGCAATGTCCTGAACTGCACAGAAACTTCACATGGATGGACAGAAAGTTGCCAGCCCCCTCTCTTCTGCCAGTGGGAAGTTTCCAATAGATGAAGGCTCCATAAACATAAGCCGCCTTCTGTTTACAGAGGAGCAAAGTCTAGATCTAATCTAGAACATGTTGCTGCAATCCATGTGTTAAAAGCCATCCTCTAAATTAGATATTACACGTGAAAGAACAAAATACAAATGAAAGACATATTTTAAACAGTTTCTTTCAAAGTTCCCAAATGCAAACCAATAGCAACAAAATGATTTTGTGAAGATGTCCATTAGAAAACACTTTTGAACTCTCTTGTACACACACATTTGATTTTCCTTTTTGCTTGAAATGAGGAAAATAATAATGGCAATCCCAACAATGCAATGGAGATAATATTGGACTATGTTACCTATACAGTTGGCTCCCCACTTTTGCGGATTTAACATTCATAGACTTGATTATTTGTGGGTTTGTCCAGGGCATGGCTGGGAAGACCAAGCACATGCTCCTCCTCCTCTTCCTCCCAGGTTTTTCCCCTCAGGGAAAAAGCCCAGGAGGGAGGGAGCAGCCAGGAAGGGTGCATGCATACCCCTCCCGCCTTCCCCCATGTTTTGAACAGCTGACGGAAGCCAGCCAAAGCACGGGGAAAGATGGGAGTGGTGTGTGTGCATGAGGGGTAAGAGGAGCACATACACATGCCCCTCCCACCTTCCCTCACATATTCATGTTTTTTTCCACTTTTGCAGGGGTCTTGCGCCTTTAAACCCTGTGAATGTGGAGCGCAGACTGTATAAGCATATTATCCGTTATTCAGATTTTTGTTTAGAAATTTAGTGCACTTTCAACAGAGGAAAACAATACAAAGCATAATGAAAAGCTATTTTCTTCCATTATGCTTACTTTTATTCAACACCATCCAGATAAAATATAGTTAGTGTTATTTTTTATTAACCCTCCATCAGGTAATATACAGGTATCTTCTGATTGTGGAAAGGGAAGAACAGAAGCTTTTCTGCAGCTCCCTCTGCTGGCAAAAGGATACTACTGCAACTGCTCAATTAAAAAGTCTATTTTATTTGTACCTATCTGAAGACCCAATCATTTTCAATCATGATAGAAATGACTTACAATGGCTTTCAAAAATATTATATTAGATTTTTTTTAATGATAAAGGACCAGACCATGTCCTTGGAGTGGTTTCTGATTGCTCTGGAGTGTGTATTATTTGAATCCTATTCCGCCACAGTGGTCAGAAGCCATTTTATTTGGCCCATGTATTTCAGGCCCAAGACTATCTTTTTTGCCTCACAAATGCTTTTCTACTGAACTGAAACTTTTTGAACTTAATTTTCTTTCCTCAACCATCTCAAATGGTCTTTGCACAAACTAAATTTCAGCAGGTAAGCTCACTCAAACATTTGCTTCTGACAATAGTCAGTACACAATATACTGAAAACTATTTGCTGCATTTTCATATTTTGTGACCTGTACATTATATCATAACACCAAAATCTCCATATATTCTCAGTAAAGAATCTGAGCATAAATTATCAAAAGCCTTACATTTTCCTCTTTTTGTTGAAGTTTGCTCGAATTTTTGCAACCTTTGGATACAAGCCAGCACAGATAACAGCTTTCAATACCTTCTCATTGTCTGGAAAAGAAGACAGAATTCACTGAAGGAGTGAAGTGCAGCAGAATTAATAATTGGAGAACTGAGTAGACCTACTTCATTGCTCCTTTTTTCAGAATTTACCTGAGTTAATGTTGGATTTGGGATCTCTGGGACTTCTGCTATTTACAAACCCAGCTGCAAGAAGATGCTCAGCAAACTGCCCTTTCATGTTACTAAGCATCTAAAAGAACAAAACAAATTCACCAATAAGATCTTACAGCTCTGTCCAAAAAGTTTCAAAAACACAATTTTTAAAAAACCAGAGACAAAATATTACCTGCAAAGTATTTGGAGAAAGAAAATACTCCCAGCAATAATCCTTCTCACACCTGAAGCCACGTCGTCGAGCTTCTTCCCAACCCTGAAAACACAGTATGTTTAGTATTAATCCAGTTAAATAATATAAAGTCCTTTATTACATTTCTTTTATTCCATTATATGGAAAAGAGTAAGCTCCATATTGATGTAAAATTTCTGGGAATTTTGAAACCATTTTGGGAAGGGAGAACAATTTTTTCTCCTAGAAAAGGAAACTTTCAGAAAACTCAGGGGGAAAGCATGGTATTTGTGTACTTGACAGATTGAGTTGCTTTTAGAAACATAAGATGTATCATATACCTAATGATTCTATTACACAATTGTATTTAGCATGAAATTGTGTTTGGTGTATTAAACTACTGAACTTTTATTCAATCTGTTAGTAGTAACAAAGTGAATTCATTTTTTAAAAATGTTTGTTTTGTACATGCTGCAAAGTCCTAAACTGAAAGGAACGTCTTTGGTTTGTTCACTTTATTAAAAACATGACTCCTCTTTTCAAACACACACACAAAATATAGAAGAAACTATCAACATAAAACAGAGAAAATCATTTCATCTCTTCTAGTCTTCTATAATGTCAAGGAGACATAAACAATTTATCTGCATAAACAGAAACAAAAGAAACCAAGAAGAGCAAGTGCAATTTTCAGATACTTTAAGATGTGCCCTGTCTTAAATAAGACTTTTTGTTATACAGCTTTCAGAAACAATTTTAGGAAAGCAAATATATATGAACACCTCGTTTAACAATTGATTAATCATTCCAAAAGAAAATATTCTAAAGTCAATTTTCCTTTCTTTCAATTTTTCCAGAAAGCAGGCTTTGGGAAATATTACATATATAAAAAATGGGGCAGAGGGGTTCTGAATTATACTATCCCCTGCCTGCCTCTCAGGCTTTCACATCTCTAAAGTTCCACAATGGCAAAATCAATTGTAGCACTGAAAAACAAAGAGAGTCACTAGACAAATTTAAAGTTGGAAGAGACACATATACAAAATGAAATCAGTAATTATTTAGGGCAAATCACAGTAGAAATTGGCATAATAATTCTTGGAATATAAAAATAAACTATTTATAGAAAAGAACTATTAAGTTCATCTCCATTAGTAAAACAAGAAGAGACTGAACTAATAATCATCCTCAAGAATTCATCTGTATACAGTAGACCCTTGTTATATGCTGGGGTTTGGTTCCAAGATTCTCTGTAGATAACAAAATCCGTGGCTGCTCAAGTCTCATTAAATATAATGACACACCAAATGGTGCCCCTTATAAAAAATGGAAAATCAAGGTTTGATATTTAAAATTTATACTTTTTTTTAACATTTTCAAACCATGGATGCTTGAATCTGTGTATAAAAAATCCATGTATAAGAAGGGCCAACTGTATAATGAAAGTCAATCTTGGTAACATATGAATAATCTTACTCAGAGTATATCTACCTGAAAAGCGTTCACAACTGTGAGGTGATCACTTTTAGAATTCTTTGATAGTTCCTTTCTTCTTGCATCTGCTACTTTTTCTTTACCCTTAAATAATAAAAAGAGTTGAGCTAAATTATGTATTTTTGTTTTAAGAAATAAATGAGTAATATAACAAATTAAAATAATCTTTAAACTGAAGCAACGGAAAGGGTTTTTTGGGGGGGGAGGGCTGAAATTACAAAACCAGTGTTCTGTAAGTCAACTTCTTAACGTTTTAGAACAAAGTATTAAAGTTTTTATATTTCTTTTTAAGTCTCTTGTTAAATACTTTACCAAAGGAATAACAAAAGGATCCTTGAAGCTGAGGCTGGCTGCAATAGTGAGAACAGGATCTAAGCAACAGAATAAAGCTCCGAAGAGAATCATCTTTCCTATGTGAGGCTCCACCGGTAACCTGGCCAAATGGACTCCAAGGGGGGTAAGTTCTTCTTGCCTATCCAATGCATTCTGTTAGGAAGAGGATATAGTGGTGATAAGGGAGAACAATAAAAAAGTAATGCCAAGAAGTAATGGACCTCTGAAATTTATTTGTCGACAACTATCTTATTAAACTGAAGCTTTAGTCTTTAATATTCTATGTTAATTCCTGTATTGACAAATTTGTTTGTCAGCTTTATAGATGAATCTGTTCTTTATTTCTTTGTACAGACCTTTTCACAAAGTGTTACTTTCCAAACAAGTTTCTCCTGCTTTTTAAAATACACTCCATCTTTCCTTCCACTATTTTAAAGCTTTTCTGAACGTTAAAACAGTCCTCACCTTCCAAATGCTAACAGCTATAACACATAATCAGGAAACATGACTGAATGCTTTCTGGTCACAGTAAGAAAATTTTGTTGGTAAATTATAAACAATTTCTCAACAATAAAACAAAAAAATCAAATTTTAAATTCTTAATTTAAAATTCTTCATAAAAAATAAAATAAAAATTTCTTCTCAGGTTCACTGTCTTCAAATGGATCTTGGACAAAGGCTCATTCAAGAAATAGTGTGGGATCAGAATGTTGGAGTGATGCTTAACACATACAGGTTCCAATACCCACAGAGTCATTCATACTCTCTGAGTTTCAGTTGCTACAAGGTGTAAGGATGAAGTGGATTAGAAGAAAACCTCATGAAGAGAGCTCAGTGGAGGAAAGCTGAGTTATAAATGTATCCAGTAAAAAAGTGTTCCTTGATACAAAACAAAACAAAAATAATAAAAATCCTTGTACTGAGAAATGAGGGTATCAGGGTAGTCTTAATGCCTTTTTTCATGTTTTGGTTTGTTTGTTTTTTTGTTAATTACATTGACTGAACATTCACAAGTCTGGACAGGTTTAATAATATGTAGAATATGTAGAAAGTTACCAGCTGCATGAGATGTTTTATGGACAGCAACACTGCATCCTTCGATGGTGGATCCATTACCTTACTCAGAAAATGAGCAATTCCTCCAAGCTTTAAAATCTGAAAGAAAACCAAGTTCATATACATTTATAATTTAAGGCGAAGTACATTTAAACAAGTGATCTTTATGACTGACAATCACCATGGAACAGGACACTGGTACTTACTTTGAAACTTCCTCTGTCTGGTATCAATGAGGTATTCAAAAGGATACGTTTGGTTCTCCTTCCACCCAGAAAAGAAAGGACCACATTACTATAATATAACCTTTTTCCCAAGCCTGTCCAGGTCCAAGATAACCAGATTAAAAGCCCCGCCCCCAGGCAGACACAGGTTGTTCCCCCAGGAAGGAAGGAAGGAAATGAAATGAAAAGGTGATTGCAAAAAATCTCCTAGTGAAGGGCTAGGTATTGCTGAAATTGATATGTGAGGGTTGAAGATGGGCAGGGAGAGGAGAGAAGATGTAGATAATAAAAAGGAAGATACAAAATAATAATCTTTGAAAATACAATAAAAGAAGAGCTGCTAGACAAAGAAGATAATATTGAACTCAGACAGACTGAGCTCTCTTCTAGGCAAAAATATGAAGAATTGAAACAGGACTTCAGGTCAACAAAATCAGATACAAATGTTATGGTTATGTGATCATCAACTTCCTGGGTGGCAGGAAGACTTAAAAGTTTTTCAGATATCTCCTTACCAGACATGGAAATATTTCTTTTTACATAGACTGAGTGCTAGACAAACATAAAATGCTAACTACAGAATTTAAATTGCATACCACCAAAAAGGACCCTGACATGAGCTGATTAACAACTAACTTCTACTTACAATTGTTAGGCATTGACAATTGTTTAATTACATAACACTTCAAGATATGGACTAGTTACAAGAACAGAAATTGTGTGAAAAACAAAACTATTACACAGTCAAAGGCTCTACTCAAACATGCTTAGCTGCATCTAAACCAACAAACTATGGTTTGTATTTATTGAAAGTTCAGAATAATATATGAAAGACAGACGGCATAGGACCTGTTCTCATATAGTCAATTTATAGCTTATTATTAATATTTCAGTATTAAACTATAGATGTAGTCTGGTAGTTAAGAAACAAAACATCCAAGCCCTGAACTAATATTTTGAACCTAAATCTGTATGTCCAACAGGGCTTTGGACATGTTCATCTTAGTGCTGCATGTTGCATCATTTGAAACAGAGGGGGAATAGCTAATGTGATAGAATGAAGATTAGTTGTTCACACCACATGGCTAGTACAAAGACAGGGATAGTAAAACAAACAAACAAACAAACAAACAAAGCATGTTCTTTGAATCCCAGGCTCTCATGCAGAAGGCTCATGGAGTTTATCATACATATATGTAAAGATAAATGCAAATGCAATTAGCTGTAATTAGAGTAGACCTACTGAATTAATAGGAACCTGGCAGCTCACTTACATAAGTCCCATCATTTCAATGGTGCTGCTCTGGCTGGGATTAATAACTGGATTTTGCCTTTATTATTTAACTTCAGATAATTATTTAAACTTTCCCATTTTATTTTTTTTAAAGGTGCTTGATTGCGTTTTTTTATTTTAAAACAAGCTTGCCAAACTGCCAGGGTAAAGCACTCAACTATGCAGCTTTAACAACCCAGCTCATACAAACTGCCATTTTTAAAAAAGACTTTTAAGTCCTCCTTCTGCAAAATCTGATACACTTACAGTATGAAAACAATAAAACAGAACTGCAGAAGCACAAATAATGGCTACAAAGGAGTACATATGGTAAAATTTCACAGGAAGAAACAATGAAATCTCACTAAAAACCTAACAGCCAAGTGCTTCTGACTCCCCTGAAAGGCTGAAACAGAGGACAATTACCATACTTCATTGGAAAGGTCATCCCCCTCAAGATAATGGCAATAGATCTCTATACCTTGCCAGATTGTTGTTACTTCATACAACAGTCCAATGGCTAATTTGCAAAAATGAGTAGCAGGAGAGTTGCAATGCAAATTGATGCAGAAGCAGTGCAGTGTTAGTTAAGAAAAAATGCTAGTATATTATGAACACATAGGTACAGATGATATAGATAATAGAAGCCCCCAATATGTACCCAATCTGGATCAAAAACACTTTGGTAAATTCCCTAGCGATAGACAATGCAATATTGTTTATTAAGAGTGGTTTGTTACTCCTAGAACTTACAGCTGATAATATGCATTACCTTTATTTGCAAACAAAGTTCTTCCAAAGGTGTCCTCAAGATTTCTGGCAACTGGTAATCATCCAGCAGATTTGCACGAAGACCATTGTACAAGTGATAGCACTGACCTGGCTGGACTCTGTAAGAAAATAATGTATCATGTATTTTCTTCTCAAACAGAAGTATAGTAATGAGGATACTGCTTAAAAGTACAGCTGTTAAAGCACTGTTTTTATTCTATGGAGAAGTAACATTTTTACAAAAAAGAAAACAAACTAAAATAGCTACAGTTAGAAAACAAATACTTTTAGCATGGTCTTATGGTAGAAATTTTAGAGGTATACAATAATTTGGGGAACAAACCTGTGCAACAAAGTGGGACAGTTCTACCAAAATAGCTACAAGGCTTTATATTTTATAGCAATGAACAGGAATATTAATTGATATTAGTTGATGGAGGTAGGACCTGTAGTTAGATTTCTACATGCTATTCTAACGGGGAATACTTTTACGTATAAAGTAGTTCTGCTAGTTCTGTATTAGTTCTACTTGTGTTCACTCTGCGGCAGCATGCAAATTAAAAGATAACTTCTATAGGTTAAAACCTACTTTTTCAGGTGGGTAAAGACACAAAATGATGTATGTATTGGTATTAGCTCAAATTATATACTATTTGTTCTTAAATTATACTGATGCTGCTATATTATATTAGGTGTTTCATCCATAAAAACCTATCAAAATGAATACGTATTGAAATTTAGTGCTACTAAACCAGCAAATAAAGTTCCAACAGGAAAAGCCTCAGAACCAAGAGTCACAACACTGAAAGGATTAAGATGCGGAGTTAAATGTTCTAACAGGAATACAATTATGGCAACCAAGTGTCTATTAATTTTATAAGGATAGCCATCATTCTTACCTTCCTGCTCTACCTTTCCTTTGCTTAGCATTTGCTTTGCTAACCCACTCAGCAGCCATCGTGCTAATGTTGTTCTGTGTATCAAAATTAGTTTCCTTTATCTTCCCTCCATCTATAACATACACCACATCATCTATGGTAATGCTGCGGAATTGAGAAGTAAAGATAAATTGTTAGTTTTTACTCAGTGAAAAATGGCTGGCACTGAAAAGTTACTAAAACAATCATTATGCACAAATTATCTTTCAGTAGGAGGCCATACATTGACTATCATTGTTTAGGAAATCAAGCATTAAAGCAAGAGTTCCCAATGTGGGGTGGCCACACCCCCAGGGTGTCCTGGATGGAGTTTCTGAGGTGTAGCAAAGAGTGATCTGCATCCTTGAGTGACAAGTCACAAGTCATCAGTCATTTTTTTCTGTATAAATTAGAATTTAATTGTTCAATTTAGATTTGCATTGTATGCACTGAGATAAAGGTTATTTTTGAACATGGTTTAAGTTCAGAACTGCAATTTTTGAATAGATACAAAATGGATCCTCCATTTGTATAACAATCCTATAACAAACTTTGAAATTCAATTCTCTAATAATGACTCAAAACAGAACAAGAGGTTTTGCTGCATATATTTTACTTTCTATTACTACTTATATTGCCCAGAGGAATTAAATAACTTACACTTTATGTTGTTAAGGTATTCTACCAACAAATTTATTTAAAGTGTTGCAGAAAAAAAACATTTACCTAGTCTCAGCAATGTTGGTAGCAATTACAATTTTACGAACTCCAGGAGGGGTTTTCTTAAACACCTATAGGGAAGTGTGCCAAAAACCAAGTCAGAGAGAAAGAAGGCATATGAGGAATCTATTTCTCATGCTAAAAACTTTTGCTAAACTCAAAACTATTTCATTTGAAACACACCATTTACACAGCAGAGCAAGTAATGCAAGGGTGGAAAACTGACTAGCCTGCAGTTATTGTTATAATACAATTTTCAATAGCACTAGGCAGCACAGAGATAAACATTGCAGGGCAAAGATTCCCCCGTCTTGCATTAATGGAGCCTTGAAACATTTTACAAAGATATTATTATAACAGAAAAATATAAACAACATTATACAGTATGACAAATTGATTTCAGGACATCTCGTCTATATATGATTTAGTCTGGGCTCTACCCACAAGCTTTAACCTCTTAAATCTCTTAAAAAGCAAGTGGACAGACAGATATTGTGTACAAAGTAACACCACTCTATCCAATTTGGCCATTATAGGCTTTGATTGTATTCATGCAGTACTTTGATACTATTTTATCCCAGCCAAACTGGGAGGCTGCCTGTGCCTTTTTCCACCGGCAACAGCTGAGGCAAAGGACTTGGACAGGGAGCGGGACTAAGGCTCTCTGAGGCGTCTTCTGCCCTGCCTTCAACACCACCATCCAGCTCCAAGTCAAACTGGGAGGCTGCCTGTGCCTTTTTCCACCAAGGCAACAGCTGAGGCTGTTTAATATTGGTTTTCAGGACCAGGACCGGGGGGGGGGGGGGGGTGGTGGTTGAGAATGGGGATTAATATCCTATTGAATCTGTTTTGCCATATTAATTGCTATCCATTTTTTTACTGTTGCTGTAAATTGCTATCTATTTCTTCACTTTTTATCATTAGTGTGATCTGCCATGTTACTTGATTCTTATTGTTATTTGCTATGTATTTTTTACATATTGTATTATTATAAGTTTTTTTTTTTAAATTTTTGCTGCTTTTGATTTTAGATTGTACACCATAGGAAGGTTTTATCTGTATCTTGGTTGATGACTATGTAAAGCGCTGTGTAAACTTATGGCACTATATAAATAAACTATAATAATAATAATAAGAATTATAATAATAACTTTAACCATTATGGTCCCATCCTATAGAATAATGATATCATCCAACAGAATTGTAGGATTTGCATTTTAGTTAAGTACTCCACCATACTTCTCTCCTAGAGAGCTACAGTTTTGTAGCTGAGAGGATTGGATTCATGCTCTCTATCCAAGACTGTTAAGAACCTAACCAAATTACAAATTCTAAGATTCCACAGGACACAGCCACAACAGTTAAAACTGTATCCAGCAGTTATAATTGCCAAAAGTATGAACACACCCTTTGTTCATAGGGAAAACAGAATGTGTGAATTCATGAGAAGCATTTATGTGCTGATTCCAGGGTAAGTACTATCTGAACTTGATCGTAATCTTATTAATAGTTAAGGAAGAAATCTGCTTTACATGTTCCTAATAATACTCAATTTAATGGAGCATACAGTAAACACATTTCACCTTTAATACTCATTTTGATATTGTTTAAATACTGAATAAAATTTAGAATGCTGTGCAGAATACATTCTCTACTGCAGAAAAAGTGTTATTAAAATTATGATTACTAGTTACACTACTTACTTCAGTCTGGTTAACAGTAGGCATCAGTGAATGCAAAGGTATGATGATGAACCTGTCTGAAAATTAAGACATAGAACACCATGTAAAATTCAGTTGGAAAGCAGATCTGACAAAAATGAATACATGAGGAAGAATAAAAGAGAGGCATAGTTGTATGAACAGTAGTAGAATCTTTTTTGCCGGTCTCTAACGGGGCCTGGGGCCCCATCAGGGGCCATCAAAGATGGGGAGGCCTGGCCCCGGAGGGTGGAAGCTCCTCCCCCGGCACGCGGCCCCGCCCCTGGAGGGTGGAAGCTCCACCCCCAGCACTCGGCCCCGCCTCCGCCCCGGAGGGTGGAAGCTCCACCCCCGGCACGTGGCCCCGCCCCGGAGGGTTGAAGCTCCACCCCTGGCTTCGGCCCCCCAGTCGCCTGAGGGACAGCAACCCGGCCCCCAGCTCAAAAAGGTTGCCTACCCCTGCTCTAACAGATGGCATCCAGGTGTTTTTGTGGGTTTTTCAGGCTACAAAAAACTCTTCTACGTTCTAGAAGAGTTTATTCCTGATGTTTCACCAGCAGCTGTGGATGGCATCTTCAGAGAATGCTGGCGCAGAAGAGTGGGGTATGTATAAACTCTTCTAGAACATGGCCTTATAGCCCAAAAAACCCACAAAAAAATATGGATGCCAGCTGTGAAAGCCTTTGTCCTCACATGTTAATGTTGTTAACAACTACGCCCAGTACAGTCGGCCCTTATACATGGATTTTTTTATATATGGATTCAAGCAGTTTGAAAATGTTAAAAAAGTATAAATTTCAAACATCAAACCTTGATTTTCCATTTTTATAAGGGACACCATTTTGTTCTGTCATTATATTTAATGGGGACTTGAGCATCCACGGATTTTGTTATCCACAGGGGATCTTGGAACCAAACCCCAGAGTATAACAAGGGTCCACTGTACTTTTCATTAGACCATTTAAAGACATTAGTCCAAAGAGCTCAGTAGATTTTCTTCCTAATATGTGTGTCTTTATTTGTGTACAGGATCACTGCTAACCTAGGAGAATGTAGTGTCCATTTGAAGTACTACTTGAATTCTTAAGGTCAAGTCTTATAGATTTGGTTTTACAGATTATGTATGCTAAACAAGGATACACAAATAGCTGTGTTAGTACAATGTCAACAATCAAGACACTGTGAGCCTATCAGAAGACAAAATGTTTGAAGATTTGGGAAACAGAGTCTAATGCAACATGCTTTTACTTTAAAAAAACATATTCAGTGATGAAATTTTACCTGACTTAAACATAAGTTGAGATGTGAGAAGGTCATGTAGAGTGCTAATGTTGTCCCATCCAGGAAGAAATACCAATATTGCACCTTCCTACATAAGCATGAATATAAAGAAAACATGAATATATATTTAAACCAACAAATATATCACACACTTTGACTGCATTCAGGCATGTAAGTAAGCCATAATTCACACCAACAATTTCATGAAAAAGCTAGGTTCCCACTTGCATGTTGTCTGAGCAACATCTTTGACTCACACTGATCAGCTTACTCGCCATGTTCCCCTTTCCCCCTCTGACAATCACCAAACCATTAGAGGTAGACTACAGTGGATGTTTGTGCCTTCTCCACTGATCAAGAAAGAAAAATGTTAAAAATGGGGTTCCCTGTTTAAATGTAAGTCAAAACATGCAGTTAAAGAAGAAATAATGTGAATGTATCATTTGAAGTATCCTGTTAAAACCAGAAAACCTCCAAAAGCATTTGTGGAACTGGCTTGTAAACAGGTATTTATTTCTATTTTCTTCTTTTATTGCCTCTTGAGTATTTGCAATAATCAAAGCATTAGACACTGATAGTTTAGCAAGTACTTTGTAACAATGAGGTGCATGATTGCAAAAGTACAGCAAAGACTGAAAAGACATGTACAATGTTGCAGGAAAAGCCTCCTCTTCAGGAAGCTAGATCAACCAGATTTAGATATAGTTTTAGATGGATTACAGGGAAAAATAATTAAATCTAACAGCTAACAGCCTGAAACTCACCTCTTCCTCAAGAGCAATATATTTGATCAGTGCAGCAATCAAATTAAGGTCAATTTTATCATCATCCATCATTTCCAGTGCATCAATTGTACTTTCTGAATACCTATGAAATTATGCATCAATTAAAAGCATCAATTAAACTAATGTACAACAACTAAATCTGGCATAAACACAGCTTTGAAAAATAATAGTATGTCAATATACATTCAGACAAGGCTAACAGCAAAATCTACTAAAACATAACAGAAATAGAAAAATTCTATTTGTTTTCAGAATAGTGCAAAAACTTTCTAGTCTGTGACACGAGTATCTTTCTTAATCCAAGGTACTGGCATATGCTACTGTTCATAATTCAGTACATTTCACTGAATAAAAGAACTTAATTCTGTCCAGTACTGAAATATTGTTGGGATGGCTGAGATTTCTGAATGGATGTTGATATTTATGCAGTGAAATCCCTTACATATTTTCTCAAAAGGAAACTCCATTATGTTCAATACAGCTTGCTGCCCAGGAAGTGTTATCATTTTCTGCCCTCTGTGGGCAGCCCTTTGGAATGCGCTGCCCACAGAGCTCCGCTCGTCCACTACCCTGGCCCAATTTAGGAAGGACCTTAAAACCTTCCTATTCCAACAGGCATTCCCCGAGTAAATATCCTGTGGGCCTCCCTCCTCTCTTTCGTGGCCAAGAGGTTGGGCTTTGGGGCTTTACTGTTGGTTTGTTTTTAAAAGTGTTTTTATTGTAATTGTTTGTATTTTAATATGTTGTGAGCCGCCCTGATCGGAGGAAGGGCGGCATATAAATAAAAATTTTATTATTATTTATTTTATTATTATTATTTTACAATTAACTGTCCAACAAACAATTAATTTTTTAAAAACCCTACCGTCCTCTAATCTGCCTTAAGTAATCTGGCCAGCGCTCTTGATAAATTTCTTCTTTTTCTTCTTTCTCTGGCCTACTTATATGTCCTTGCATAAACCTCTTCTTCCAGTGTGGTCTGTGATCTGTGTTTTCTGGAATGTACCTTGAGAAGTAGACAAAATTACAGATGTATTAGCGAATATGTATTAGCAAATCAGTATCATTCCATACAAGGCAAAAATAACTGCATACTGATATAACTTTTACTGCTACAGTGAAGAAGAAGTAGCTCAAAATATTGTCTTCAGACTAACCTAAGCATCTCTATTACATCTTCTAAAAGGTACTCCTTGACAGGATAGGTGAAGCCAGGAATGTGGATCATAGGACAATTGTCTGTTACAGAAAAGTAAGAAAAGAATGTATTAGAACCATTTCATTTTTACAAATTTCCTAAAGGTTTTATTGATCCAGTAATCAAAGGCAATCAAGGAGTAATCAAGGATCTAGCATGTTGTAGTATTTTGAATGTTGGACTAGTACTGCAAAAAAACAAAACAAAACAAAACCAGGTTTTGAATACTTGCTTAGCTGTGGAAACCCACTGGCTGACCCTGGGCAGGTCAGTCTCACAGTCTAAGAGGAAGGCAATGGCAAACCTCTGAATAAACCTGGCCAAGAAAACGCTATAAGATCATCATAAGTTGGAGTCAAAAACAAACAAAACCCTCCCCCTGCAAGAAATATGTTTTTTTTTCCTGTTGTTTTCAGTAGGAAGACCACACTTGTTTATATATGAAGACGTTTCAAATTAGATACTCGTGGAGATTTAAACTGCCTGAGGAAAACAGAGATACCCAAACACACATACAAAGAAGACTACAATAAGGAGCATTTTTCCTGCACCTAGGCTTTAAATGCTTGTTAGTTAAAGACCAGTTGTCACTGGTAGTGGCACACTGTGAGCAACGTGGGACCGTGAAGGGTTGCATTCATAGAAAGGTGTTGTTTGCTCATATGAACATTTATATCTGAGTAATACTGTTATTGTGGTTTGCAAAGTGTTTCTACAAATAACACAAATCATAGAAGCTGCTATGTTTCTACAACATCAAAATATTGGTTTATACAATGGAATTTTAGGATTACAGTTCAGTGGCACAACATATTCCAAAAAAGAGCTGCCTCCTAAAATATTCCCTTTAAAATTGTGCATGGGCCACAGAACTCTTTATGTTTCTTCAGGAATTCTCATCTACACATAATGGAATGCAAATACTATTAAATGTTTTCATGCACATTTGAATTTCTCTATTACAATTAATCTACATACCATTTATCTCTATATATATACTATATACTATGAAGTCCAGAATACTGGCAAAAATAAGATTTTTTTCATATACTGTATCAAAGTATAGATAATTTCACAAACCAAAATATTCTGAAAACTTCTCAGCATTCAGTGTAGCACTCATCAGTATTACTTTCAGGTCTAGCCGTATACTCAGGAGATCTTTAATGATTGTCATTAATACATCTGATTGTAGATTTCTCTCATGGATTTCATCAAGGATTACATGACTTACACTGGACAACAGCCTACAACAATAAGAAAGAGAGCTCATAGTCATCATGTTTATCAGAAACAGGAATAAATTAAGAATAAATGGGAGTAGTTAATGCTACAAGCAACAATCACTCATTTGATAAAATTCATTGAATATATCCTTGAAGCATTTACTAGCTTATTCTGAAACAGGAAGGTACATACTTGTCTGACTGGAGCCACTGCAGGACAATTCCTGTTGTGCAGTACAAAATTGAACCTTGTCTCCTTGGCAACCGGCTGAAAAAGAGATTCATTAAGAACACTTCAGTTCCCTTTTTTGTTGCACTTGAAACATTACTGAAAAGCTAGAAGAAGGACACATACTTATAAGTGTTATAATGACAGTCGCTATGCCTTCAGCACTAGCACTCACTTAGTAAGATTCAAATATGCAATGTGTCATTGTGTAATTAAGAGTCTGAAATTTTATAGACACATCAGGGTGGGGATAAGTTCTACTGTAGACAACAGTCTGCATTCAGACATGCTCACTGGAATTCTGTCAGTACAGACAGAATGGTCACTCTGAACCACCCTCTCCTCAAGATTTACCTGCAAAATGAAACAGCACCTGAACAGCCCATACTGTAACCTTTCTGCTTTGAGTGTCCCCACTTTATTTCCAAATACTTATGAACAATCAGAAACTGTTGCTCATCTGTGTTTCTTTAATACCAAAACAAAGTAAATGCTTCCATTTTTGCTTTTTAACTTTGTTCATATATTGTTGGAGATCTGTCTCAAGCAGCTACTCTGTAGTACTGCAAGGTAAAGACCTTTGCTGCATTTGTTGAACAGTGGAACAACTCCCTCAGAGTGTAATGGAGTCTCTTTCGGGGGTGCTTTGAGTTAGATTTCCTGCATGGCAGGGGTTGGACTGGATGGCCTTTGCGGTCTCTTCCAACTCTATGATCTTATATCTGTGAAAGATTTATTTCCATATTTCCAGGAGCATAAAGCATACAAATTTACCTGGGGTTAATGAGAAAAAATAGGAAAAATAGCTTATCCAAAGATATTTTTTCTGATCTAGCAAAAACTGGTTATCCAAATATATTTCTGTGGATTCAATAGTTCATAGGACCATTAACTATTTAACCTTTGACAATGTAAGAGTACTGTATTTGTATAAAGAGAAGACCTGCCTCCTTGTAAAACTAATACAGAACTGAAAAGCTTAACCACATTATCCTGAGTTCCTACATTATCGCATGAAGGTGCCTGGAAAGTGTGCATATGATGACTACCTTCAAAACTACTGAGTCACTCAAGGCTGCAAAAAACACTATTTTTGTGTCTTGCAAAGGCTCGGTTAAAAAAACTGTGTCCTGTTTCACCAGGATTAGACACTGGAGGCCACAAGGACAAGTAATATTTAATCTATAGCAAGTACATTGAAATATAGACATTAAAATATTAAAAAATTCCCCTCTAAATAAAAAAGTTCCAAGTTCTACTTTCTTCTTGATAGATACAAAGTATAAAATAATAATCAAGTACCTTTCAAGACGAATTTGATATCCAGTGCTCCTTCCATTACCACATGCTTCAGCCCTTTCAGCTGCAACTCTCTCTGCTACCTTAATATTAAAATAATCATGTCATTGAAAATCAGTTTTTTTTTTGCTGATGAACCTAATTACTATTTCACTGAGAAACAAATAAACAAATAAAACTTACAGAAATAGCACTGATCCTCCTAGGCTGAGTACATACAATCCGGCAAGAAGATCCCTTCCCTCTCTCAATATAGTCATCCAAAATGAACTGGGTAACTTGTGTGGTCTTTCCACACCCAGTCTCACCACTTATAACGGTAACCTGACTGCTGTTTATGAGGTTTACAAGCTCCTATTTTAAAAAGACAAAAAGTATACCATGTGTAATTTGATATGCACATATATGCCTTTAAGTATTCATTCATTCATGAAGATTTGAAACAGATTCAAAAACTCATCCTAATAAAGATAAAAGTCCAGAACTTCAAATCTTGTTTATAAACTGCCATTTCACCAACCCTGTCAGAGACAGAAACTTGCACACTCTAACAGCCTACGCAAGCTGTTCATTGTCTCATAGAAAGGAATACATGAAGCAGAAGCATCTGCATAGTGAACTGGATTCTTTCTAAAAGAATTTCCATCAACTCAAGATCTCTTCTTGGACCAGAACATAGGTAGGCTAGCAGGAGAGAGATCAATTTGCCCAACATAAATGGCTACAAAGTTCAGGTTAGAGGCCTTCATTTTAATCACCATCCTCACTATTAAAAAGATAAACTAAAATACCTATAACTGTCCATTATGAACAATAATGTGGAAAAGACCAGAACATTTTCCAAAACCATGAATAGATAAATATGTAAGCTTCATATAGTCAACTTGTGCTTCCTGGATCTGCTTGTGTGGTGTTCTTGCTGCACATTTCAGATAGCAATAGAGAAACCAAACATGTTATTAGCACTTAAGGGCACTTTCCCATTGGTGAGAAAGTGTCCAAAGATCACCAAATACAATAGGTGGTCCTACAAATGTACTGGCAGAGGAGACGATTTACCACCAAAGGTATCCTTGTTGTGGTGATAGAAATGTCCACTGTCACCAGTGCTCCAAAAGCAGAGCATTGATCCAGTGACAACTGGATGGAAGGGATGTGTCAGGAGCAGGTCTAAAAGGAAAAAGGATTCAAAGTCCTTCAGTGCCACAAAAACACCCTATATAAGAGAGGACAATACGATCAGTGCTGGACCTCACACATTTTCCCACCATCTGGAAGGAACGGAAGGATGTGAAAACAAACAAAAATAACAAAATAACAAAAACACGCATGCAGAAAGCATTTTTTACTCCAGCCAGCACAAGTCCAACAGGGTATAAGCAATGACAATAGCTCTATCACAGATTCTCCCCAACTCAGACCCACAAGATTGCTCTGTAAATCTAAATCACTTCAATAAATGAAATTATTTAATGTAACATAATACTACTAAATTCTTATCCCTTCCCAGAAATAATTATCCTACAGATTTACTACAGATTTTATGCAGATTTAATATTTCAGTTCTGAGTTCTTAATACTCATTTGGGTTAAGATTAGTTCATGTTAAGCCTAGACATCCCAACTATAAAGATAAAGTACATCATTTCAAGGTTCTTACCTTCCTCATTCCGTAAGAAGGCAGCTTCTCACGAAATCTCTGCAAATTAAAAAATAAAAATAAGGTTAACAAAAGTATCTCATGTTTATAACTAAGTTGGCTAAGTATTTTTAGTATCATATAGTTTATTGGTATCACCTATGATAACCAGAAAAAACCGATCCAATATTGAAGTAGTAATTGAATCTGTGAGAACTACTTTTCTCTTTTGCAAACAGCTACATAGAGTACACATTATGAAAGATCAACTGCAACACACCAACTATGTTGATGCCTTTTCCAACAAAGGTAGGGAGGCATAGAAAAGTAGAATTAGCAGTGTTCACAACATCAAGTGACAGAGCACTTCTTTATCAAGATATAAATAATTATTTCAAAAATTTAACAAAAAATAAATTTGCATGACTTATAAGAGCCATGTCCACCATTTCAGAAGTTCTTACTACCTGCATCTCAATATATCTGGAATCATTCCTTTTCTTTTTCAGTTCTTCTTTAAGTTGCTCATCTAAATCATTATCTGGCCTGCTTTCTTGTAAGAGATATTCTGAATCTTGATCTAGGACTGTTTTTTCAAAAGTTGGTCTAGTTCTCTGAGGGGCCTTTTCCACAACTGGTTTCTCCACAACAGGCTTTGGTTTGGCAGGAATCTCTTTTGTGTACCTGAAAAGGATTTAATTATATATAAGTTATGCAACTTTTGTCAAATGAACATTAATGTGTCATTCTAAACTGGTCTACTCAGAAGCCCAGGAGTAAATTTCACTGAGTTGAATAGACTTTACTTCCTAGTAAATGAGTACATAACGGCAACCTTGAATATATTTGACCTATAAACCTATGTCTAGTTATGACTAATTTGGTGCTACTAGTTTTGGAAGCTCTTTCAAATGGGGATGCTAAGTCACTGTTCTGCCCGCCTGACCTTTGTTCTCTCCTGCACCACACATCTATTTTCCTTCTGCTTATTTTTCAGCACTATCCCAAAATATGTCCTGTTATTTTAAAGTTAAAACTCTGACTTTAATGGCAATGGATTGCTCCAAGTAACTGGAGGGCAAAGGGTTATTCTCTTCTGTGCTACCTACAACTACAGAGATTTGAGCAAGTCATCTGGAATAACACTACAGTAATACCAGCAGCAGAAAGATAGAACAAATACAGCTGTTTATTTGGGGAGCATCTACTATGCAGGTAGACTACAGGGAGTTGGACCAGATCATCCTTGTGGTCTCTTCCACTCTATGATTCTATATTGTGCATTCTTGCAGGATGAGGGTGGAATGGATGGCCCTTGTGATTTATCCGAACTACACGATTCTATTATTCACTCATTAGCCACTCATTTTTTGACTGTATATACTCATGTACAAGTCTACAAATTTTAGTCTAAAAGTTGACCCCAAAAACCTAGGTTTCCTAATACTATACTTGAACTCTTATTAAAAGGGAACCATCCCCTGGTGAAAGGCAAGAGTGTAATCTGTCCTGGAATCACTTAACTCCCTCTATTCACTCTTCTACCCAGCCTTTAGGGTGAGCCAAAACAGTTATGCCTCCATAATTTTGTAGGTTCTTTGGCATTGTTTTCCTTGGCTTCATCATTTAGATCCTTTGTTGCATGTCCCTAAATGTTATCCTTGACTTATCCAAGGGTCATTTCAAAATCCATAATTTTGTTCCCAAAACCTGCCCTGAACATATACATGAGGTCGACTTATAGTCGAGTATATATGGTAGTTGTCATACCATGTCACGATAAATTTTGTAAGAACATAAGCAAATTTAAATCCCAGTCAACTGAACTATCCACTTATATCCCTAGGCACTGCAGGGGCAAATATTTAAGCAACAGTTTTGTAATGTGCTGCTTCATAAAAATATCATACAAAAGAAACTGTGATGGACAAGAACCGGAAGCACGGTTCCACCATGCCTAGCTCCAGAGACCAATGGAAGCCCTCCTTCCATTCAAACTGCCACCACTCTGGCCTGAGAGGAAGAGAAGAAATGGCATCTCCTAGACATTGTCCCTTTCCCCCACTGCCATTCTTCTTTTTTTATCATGTCTTTTTAGATTGTAAGCCTGAGCACAAGGAACTGTCTAATTAACCATTTGTAAGTCTCTCTGAAAGATTTTGTGGCTGTAGAGTGGGGTCTAGAGTCATAGAATCGTAGAGTTGGAAGAAACTGCAAGGGCCATCCAGTCCAACCCCCCTGCCATGCAGGAACTCTCAATCAAGCCATCCCCGATAGATGGCCATCCAGCCTCTACTTAAAGACCTCCAAAGAAGTAGATTCCACCACACTCTGAGGGAGTTTGTTCCACTGTCAAACAGCCCTTCCCGTAAGGACGTTCCTCTTAATGTTGAGGTGGAATCTCTTTTCCTGCAAGTTTGCATCCATTGTTCCAGGTCCTGTTCTGCGGAGCAGCAGAAACAAGCTTGCTCCTTCAATATGACATTCCTTCAAATATTTAAACAGGGCTATCATATCATCCCTTAACCTTCTCTTCTCCAGGCTCCCTAAGTCGTTCCTCATAGGGCTTGGTTTCCAGGCCCTTCACCATTTTAGTTGCCCTCCTTTGGACATGCTCCAATTTCTCAATATCCTTTTTGAATTGTGGTGCCCGCAACTGGACACAATATTCCAGGTGGGGTCTGACCAAAGCAGAATATAGTGGCACTATTACTTCCCCTGATCTAGACACTATACTTTTATTGATGCAACCTAAAATTGCATTGGCCTTTTTAGCTGCTGCATTGCACTGTTGACTCATGTTAACTTGTGGTCTCTTTTGATCTTCTTTGACTGCTTTGATCCCTTTCACACGTAGTTTCATTCAACCAGGTGTCCCCCATCCTATATCTGTGCATTACATTTTTCCGCCCTAAGTGCAAGTCTAAATACACTAAATGGAATGAAAATTATGGTAGAAATTTATTTTTCTCAGCTAGCCTCAAAGCTGCTGCAGGACTCCCTCAATTTTTTATGCTGAAATAGCACAGTATGTTCTCAATTTGAGAAAGCAAACTGCTTTGCTTTGTAATACAGCTGTTTGTTGTTGCCTTACATAAAATTACAATTTGACCAGAGACAAAAAGGGTGCAAAAGACTTATTACCCTTCTTCGTCAGACCACCAAGATATGGCTTCTTGCTCTTTTTCATTTTTATTCTGGACAGTGTTCAACAACTGTACAATCTGTTCTTCCCTGCGCTCATCCATACGCACCACAGCCCTCTGTATGGAGAAAGAAAGTGCATTTTGACAACAAAGCATTCTCCAGAGTTAGGATTTAATTATATTAATATTTCAGCTGCTTTAGCAATTAATAGTATCATGGGAAAGAAGCAATGTTACAGTTTTGCTGAATACCCAGATCAACAGGCAGCCAGCAGAAACAAGCACCCTCCATCCACTGAGAGTGTCTGCAAGAACAGGCAGACTCAAGGCTCCAAGCAGCCATTAAGTTCCCCTGTGTCACTTTGCCCCTCTCCTGACCATTCAGCCTAACCACCTCCTACATTACAGGAAATGCAGTGGATAGATTGTGAAGATAAGACCAGAAAAAGGATTGCCTTCACATTCTGTACCATCCTGTGGAAGGTGCAGATTAAAAACGGAAGCCTCTGTCTTACGCGCGCACACAGCACACTTCTTTTTGCAGGCCTCCAAACTATGTAACCACTTGATGGCGTAAGCTGTACAGTGTGCTTCAGGCTGAGTCTCCCTCATCTGAAATGCTTCAGACCGCGAGAGTTTGAAACTATGGATTCTGTAATACCTGTTTTGCAAAGTGAGATGTCTTGGGGATGGGACCCAAGTCTAAACACAAAATCAATTTATGTTTCATATGAACCTTATACGCATAAAGTGAAGGTAATCTGCTGCTCTGTGTTCATTTCTGAAGAGCAGGGTACAAATGCAATAAATAAATAAACAGATGAGGCAGGTTCTGCTGGACTTAATCCTCCCCCCCTTTCTTTGAGTGTTGTGTCTTTCAGTGACTCCCAAACTCTGGCCTTCTGAGACCACTAGCTTCTGGGACCCGAAAGTCCAAAATATCAATAGTTTTTTGTGGGTTTTTCAGTTAGCCCAAAAGACCCACAAAAAACCTATGGATGCCGGCCATGAAAGCCAAAATATCTGTTGGAACAGAGTGGAACAATTGCTTTAAACCAGGGGTGGGGAACCTATGGCCCTCCAGGTTCTGACATAACAACCATTCACATCATGCCTCACCTCCAGCCAAGTTGAAGCTAGTCTTAGCCAGGTTCATGAGGGCTTCTTTGCAGCTCCTCCCATTACAATATTGGTGTCTGGCATTTATGTGGCTGCATTTTGGTATCCTTTTACAAAATTTAATTTTATAAATACTATCATTTTAAAATTTTGATATAGTTTTAGAGAGAGAGAGAGAGAGAGAGAGTTTTATCTTTTTAAAACGTGTTTTATTCTTTGAATAACTGTTCTAATACTGTAACAACTTTATTCCTTTTTAATGTAATTTCCCCCCAACCCATGTTTTAAATTGTACCGTTTTTAATGTTGTGAAGCTGCTCTGAGTCCCAGTTCTGGGAAAAGAGCAGGATACTGATGAATAAATACAATAATAATAATAACAATAATATCACAGCACATGAAAATAAAACAGAAACAACACAGTATGTTGACAATTTCAGAAAGCAAACAGCTTTGCTTTGTAAGCCTGAGGGCAGGGAACCGGCCAATAAAAAACTAATATACACACTCTAAATAAAACAAACAATAATAATAGCATATGATAATACTATACAACCTATTATATAGCATATGCCTCCTTGACTCTCCCTTAAACGCCTCATTTTAACGGGGGTTAGTTTTACTGTGATTTTAATAACTGGTTCTGTTTTTTATGCTCTCATGTTTTAAACGGTGGGTTGGGGATTTGTGCTGATTAGCATATTATGTTTGTTTATTTATTTATTTTGGATTGTTACCCGCCTCGATCCTCTGGGGAGAGGTGGGCTACAAATAAATCATGTTATTGCAATTATTATTATATATATACATATATATATATATATGGTAATAACAATATATAACATATAATACGTTATAAAATACATAATCATATTAAATAAAATACATAGTAAGTAAAACCGAATTATCCATGGAGCTCAGTCTGGCAAAAGGGCCTCTCTCTCTCTTTCTCCCCAGAGCCCCACCTGCTGCCTCTCGGCCTCCTTGCTCTTCTCGCCCTGCCGCCGCGCGTACCACAGGCCGATCTCGCGGCCCTTCAGGTGCGGAGGAGGGCGGCCCCGGCCTCCTCCTCCTCCTCCTCTCCCTCCGCGGCCAGAAGAGGAAGAAGCAGCAGCGGCGGACGAGGAAGAGGCAGCCTGGGAGGCCCGAGGCCCGCCCCCGCGGCTCCAGTCCCGGCGGTGTTCGTAACTCATCTTCTCAACGTCGAAGGAAAGACTGAGGGGAAAAAAGAACCGGTCAGGGAGCGCACCGGAAGCGGAATTCCAAATCCGGCCCCAGAGATGCGCGTCACTTCCGCCCCGGAAACAACCGATGCTACCGCGCATGCGTACATGAGGACGATGAGGGCATTTTTTCCCCGTTCCCTTACTCTCTGTGTTTGCCCATCCCCCCCCTTCCCCTCGGCTCCAAGAGGGAGGGGAAGGGGAAGGGGAATAGTGGCTTAAGGGAGGCGGCTGCCGCGTCTCTAAACTCCCGCCTCAGCCAGAGAACGGTCGTTGGCTGGTGGGTGGGGTTCTAGAAGCTCCGCCCACCTCCGCATCACGTTTAAGATTCCCTCCCTCAACGTTGCGTCAGAGGCAGTGTAGCATAGTGGTTAGAGCGTTGGGCTCCGGCTCTTGCGGCCCGGGTTCGATTCCCTCCTCCGACGATGGAGCCTCTCGAAGATAATAGAAATAATAGTCTATGCTATTTATAAAAGTACAGTATAATTAATATAATTTATATCTATATATAGTATAATAATATAAATAGCATATACTATATATATATGTAAACCTCTTGAAAATTTTCAACACTAGAAATAATAGTCTATATGTCATAGTATAAATTTATATTAATATAAATAACATAAATGTATAACAATAGTATAAACAACACAAATACTAATATGTAATCATAATAGTATATATAATAGAAATAATGCTAGTCCCTATGAAATCCTGGGGGTTTTTCTAGGCCTTTAGCAAAGCTCTGGCGCCACAAGGAGCTACCACTCCCAGAATTCCATAGCATTGAGCCATGGCAAATAAAGTGGCGTCAAACTGGATTATTTCTGCTGTGTGGATGCAGCCTACGGTCCAGTTTGAGACCACTTTAACTGCCCTGGCTCAGTGCTCGGGGATTCTGGGAATTGGGAGTTTTGTGGGACATTGAGCCTTCTCTGTCAGAATAGACTACCTTTTGTGCTTAGTTGTGTATCTGGTGCCACAATGAAGGACAATCCCTAGGAATTCCTAGCACTGAGCTGAGGCAGTTAGTGGCCTCAAACCAGATTATTTCTGCTGTGTGATGCAGCCTATCTCTAGATTCAGCTTTAAAAGGCAAGACGCCAGCTCTCTCATCTTTGCCCAGAGTCTTCTAATTGTAATGAATGAAGACATATACATAGTTTGTTGTTGTTGTTGTTTGTTAACTGCCTTGGAGTCTATCTCAGCTCATGGCAGCCCTATGGATGAGGCATCTCCAAGACCCCCTGCCCTCCACTGCTCTGCTTAATTCCTGCAACCCCTAAAACTAGGGTTGCCATACTGCCGGACCTCCAAACCGGGAAAAATGCAGGACAAAATTTTCAAATGTAGGACACACAAAAATGTGTCCTACATTTGAAAATTTTGTCCTACATTTCCCCTCGCGATCGCGGTGGGGAGCGGAGGCCAAGCGGCGAGGGAAAGACTCCACTTAAGGAGGCTTTCCCTCCCCGCCTGGACCCCGCCGCGATCGGAGGCCAGGATCGGGGCCTCGCCTCTTTCCTGGCCCCCGTGGGGACCAGGAAGGAGGCAAGCAGGCCGGCGGCGATGGCTGGGGCTTCGCCTCCTTCTTGGCCTCCGCGGAGGCCAGGAAGGAGGGAGGAGGCTGCAGGGAGGCGGGGAGGTTGGCGTGGCTGCGCCCAAGAGGCACCGCCTCCCTGCAGCCTCCTCCGCCTCAGGCCTCGCTGCCCTCCTTTTCCTCCGCGCGACCGTGCGCGGTGGAGGAGGAGGAGGGCAGCGAGACCCCAGGGTTGCCAAGCAACCCCACTGCAACAGGGCTTTTCCCAGTTTTTGGCTGCACCCGTGCCGTGACCAGGCAGGTGCAGCCAAAACCGGGAAAAACCCGGTTGCAACCGGGTTATGGCAACCCTACCTAAAACCCATAGTGACCTCCTTAATAGAGTCCATCCATCTGGCATGGGGCCTTCCCCTCTTCCTCCACCTTTCCCAGCATTATTGCCTTTTCCAAAGAGTCCTTCCTTCTCATGAAGTGACCGAAATACAACAGCCTCAGTTTGGCCATTTTGGCTTCCAGGGAGGTTTCTGGCTTGATTTGCTCTAGAACCTATTTGTTTGTGCTTTTGGCTGTCCATGGCTTGTATGATTCTAACTTTTGTACTGACTTGTATGTCTTTGCATTTTAGATTCCTTTCTAGTTCTTTCACAGCCACTCTCCCCATCCTTAATCTTCTTCTGATTTCCTGATTACAGTCCCCATTTCTGTCAATGATGTTTATCACACTATGCTCTTAAAGAGGTACTATTCCAGTGTGACTCCTCTAGCAGCCTCCTGTTGCATGCTGGGATTGGCAGTTTTAAGGAGCTGAACTTCTCTGCCTGAGAATTCTAAATACCCCTCCTTAAAACTGCCAATCCCAGCATGCAACAGGAGGCAGCTAGAGGAGTCACACTGGAATAGTACCTCTTTAAGAGCTCGTCTGATAAACACCAATGTTTGATCCCAAGTATGGGATTTTACTGTTTCTATTTCTTCATTGTCTAGGTTGAACTTGTGAAAGTCTTCAGTGGTCATTATTTTGGTTTTCTATGGCATGTTACAGACCACCCCTTTGGGGCGGCCTGTAGGCGCTCCTTTCCCTGCCGGATCGGGGCCTCAGCTGCCAGAACAGCAGCCTCTGGGGCCCCGATCCGCCGCTTTCCAGGCTGCTTCCCCGTGGCCTGGAAAGGGGTGTTCTTGGGGCACCCGACAGTGGCGGGGACAAGCAGAAAGGGGCCATTCGGCCCCTTTCTGCCTTGCGTCGCTGCCGCAGCCATCTAAAAGCTGCGCCAACGACGCAAATCCCGGAAGGAGCTCCATTTCGGAGCGCCTTCTGGCACCACGGAAAGGGCGCACTATGCACCCTGGCGCAGCGCCAGTACGTCACAACCGTGCCACCTCGTTTGGAGGCGGCGTGGTGGTGATGTAGCAATGGCAGCCCCCGTGTGGAACAGGTGCCGCCATTTTGTACGGACTCGATCCGTACTAGGGTTAGGGGCGTCCAGAAGGGACATCCCTTTCTAACCCTAGTACGGACCCAGTCCGTACTATTACACCCGTCTGTAACGGGCCTAAATGTTGAACATTAAGCCTGCCTTTGCACTTTCTTCTTTGATCTTCCTTAGTACAGTGGACCGTTGTTATACGCTGGGGTTTGGTTCCAAAATCCCCCGTGTATAACAAAATCCGTGTATGCTCAAGTCCCATTAAATATAATAACATAGCAAAATGGTGTCCCTTATAAAAAATGGAAAATCAAGGTAAATTTATACTTTTTTGGAACATTTTCAAACCGTGTATGCTTAAATCCATGTATAAAAAATCCGTGTATAAGAAGGGCCGACTGTATTTGAGGTTTACTGCTAGTAGTATGGTGTCATCTGCCTATCTTAGATTGTTGATATTCCTTCCTCCTATTTTCACTCCTCCTTCTTCTGTGTCCAGCCTGCTTTTCTTATACAGTCGGCCCTTCTTATACACAGATTTTTTTATACACGGATTCAAGCATACACGGTTTGAAAATGTTCCAAAAAAGTATAAATTTCAAATATCAAACCTTGATTTTCCATTTCTTATAAGGGACATCATTTTGCTATGTCATTATATTTAATGGGACTTGAGCATACATGATTTTGTTATACACAGGGGATCTTGGAACCAAACCCGAGCATATAACAAGGGTCCACTGTAATATGTTCTGCATGCAAGTTGAACAGACAGCTTTTTTTCTGACTCAAGGCGACCCTGTGGATGAGACATCTCCAAAACCCTTTCCTACATTGCTCTGCTTAGGTCCTGTAAACTCATACCCATAACCATGCATCTGGACTTTGTCCTACCTCCACCTTTCCTAGCATTGTTGTCTTTTCTAATGAGTCGTGCCTTCTCATGACTGTCCGAACTACGATAGCCTCAGTTTTGTCATCTTGGCTTCCATTGAGATTTGGGCTTGGTCTGCTCTAGGGCTCATTTGTTTGCTCTTTTGGCCATCCATGGGATCCTCAGCACACTTCTCCGGCACCACATCTCAAATGAATTCATTTCCTCCCTATTTGCTTTCCTCACCGTCCAGCTCTCACATGCATACATGGTAATAGGAAATACAATGGCTTGGACGGTCCACACTGTAGTGCTCACTTGTATGTCTTTACACTTTATGATCTTGTCTAGTTCTTTCATATTCTCTCTATTCCTAATCTTCTGATTTCTTGACCGCAGTCCCCATTCTGATCTATGTTTGAGCCAAGGTATGGGGATTCTTTAACTATTTCAATTTCCTCATTGACTAGGTTGAATTCCTGTATTTCCCTTGTGGTCATTATTTTTCTTTTCTCTATGTTCAGCATTAAACCTGCCTTGGCACTTTCTTCTTTGACTTTCCTTAATCATTGTTCCAAATCTGTGAGGGTCTCCACTAGGAATATGGTGTCATCATCTGCATTAGATCATTGATGTTCCTCCTAGCTTCATTCCTCCTTCTCCTGAGTTTAAACCTGCTTTTTGTATGATTTTTTTTGCATAATAATGGGATGATAGAAATGCATCCTTGCCTGACTTCTTTGCCAGTTGGGAACCATACTGTTTCTCACATCAGATGCCTTTGGCTTGTGCGTTTTCACCTGTGGCAATTTGGCCTCTTTGTCTGGCTATCATATATTATTATATCTCTGTGGCCTATTTCCATTCTATCTACATTTAAGCAATCCAAACCAATTTCCCCTTCATCCCACAGGGATGATTTTGCTGAATCGGATGCCCCCAGCTTGTTCCAGCTCTCCCTCAGGGTTTACTTTAAAAGCTGCTCAAAAAGGTGTCGGAATAGCTTTTCTTCTCTCCCTCTGCTTGCCTACTTTCTTCTTTCTTCCTTTTTCTGATTAGCCAACTTAATAACACGTTATCTTTCTTTATTATAATTCTTTCCTTTCGTCCTGGCGTAAAATGATGAGGTAGTTACATGGTGTTCTGAAAGTACTGTATGAAAGATTAATGCTTTCCATTCAGTTGCTCAAAGCAAGATAGTCTCATCAAACAGAGAAGCAAATTCAGTGAATCCAATTAAAAGCATTTAAGGTGTACCTCTATAGAACACTGAGGCTCTCTGGTTGTTGGAAGTTCCAGAAATCGCTAGATTCAAATGTGATCACAGAGAATGTGATAAAGAACAATTACAGGAAAATGTAAAAACAAGGATGTTCATCATTGAAATATCACTTCGTTTTCCCTGTGATTGTTTGATGCCATAATTTTCAGAACTGGGGGGGGGGGTATTTGATCTCCATGCTATAGCCTGCATAGCCCTACTGCACATCATTGCATCCTGCTGTCTTTCCTAGGGATATAAGGATGTTCTTTTTATTCCTGTGCAGAAGGAACAAAAATGTTTTTCCCAAGCTGGGTGAGATAACACTAGTTTTGATTTGTTCTTCAACATCCCTCCCCCCTGCAAACAGCACAGGGGATTTTGTTTTATTCTGGGGTTTTTTTTGTGTGTGTGTTTCTTTTGCGCAAACTACTGTGGCTGCTGCCTTGTTTTTGAAAGAAGACGCACTGGGAGGGTTGTTTGCCTGGTTTTGATCATTAATCCTGCCTTGCAGTTGCTCCATGTGCAGACTTTGCTCAGCAAAGGGGGAAAGAGGGTAATTTTCAGCAAAGGCTTCTTTCATCAGTTGCAGAGACCTTGGTCCAAAACACACTGCAGAAATAATCCAGTTTGAGACCGCTTTAACTGCCATGACTCAATACTAGGGAATTATGGGAACTAGAATTTTGTGAGATATTTAACCTTCTCTGTCAAAAAGCTCTGGTCCCACAATAAACTACAAGTGATCTCAAACTGGATTATTTCTGGAGTGGGTTTTGGACCATTGAAATAGTTCAAGATGTTCCAAACCTTGGCTCAGTCATTAATCAGAATTCTGCAGTCAAGAAATCAGAAGAAGATTAGCACTTGGAAGGGCAACTGTGAAGGACAAGATCCTGAAATGTAAGGATACATCATTGAAAGTTAAGATTGTCCCATTTCTATGTACGCAGCTGAACTCTCCCTAGAAGCCAAGATTACTAAACTGAGGCTGGCATATTTTGGCCACAAAATACAATAATGCTCACTAAGGCAGAAGACAATAGGAAAAGAGAAGACCACATTCCAGATGAATAGACTCAGGAGTTTATCACATGAGAGGGATTTCTCTTAATTTCGAATGAAAAGAATGTGGGGCCAGAATGCATTCACGTGAATTCACTAGTTCAGTAAATTTACGTGAATTCTAATTGTGTTCAAACTGACTCCCAATTGCCTAAAAACAGCTTGCCATTGCCTCAAATTTGTGTGTGGTAGTCTATCACGCAATAAGGTGAAACCCCATGATTGTGTTCGGACTGACTTCCCATCCCCCGAAATTGCGTGTGGTAGTCTATCACACAATAACGTTAAACCCCATAATTGCGTTTGGATTGCCATTGGATTATACTTCCAATTTTCCTTGTCTGATAAATTCCCTAATCTAGGAAGCCATGACCCTAAGTCAGCAAGGCCTGATCTGGGCTGTTGATGATTGACTTGGAGGTTTCTCATTCATGGAGTTGTCATAAGTCAAGTTTGATTTGAAGGTAGTTAACAACATCAGAAGCAATCTATGAAAATTTTAAAACTCAGTTTTATGGTGTTTGTGTGTTTATGTGGGGGTGATTTGGTGAGTTATTTGGGAATAATGGCCAGAAAAATCAACTAAGTTTGGATAAAAATAAATAGCATTTACGTTTGTGGCTGCTGCAGAGAGATTCCCTCTGCATAATTTAGTATTTATTAGAAATATTAGTATCCTGTTCAGTCAGTCAGCAGTGCTCAGAGCAGCCTATAATTTCAAAGTTATTACTTAAAAATTGCATGCAAACATTGCATAAACCCTTCACTGGTTCTATGATTTGGGAATTGTAGATGAAGCACTACTTATGCATCTAGAAAAGAGAATCGAAAATGTGTTTATTCTTTGACTTATGAGCACAGTATAATATTATACGATGTGCCATGGCAGGGAAGCAAAAAGTCACTCCACAGTAATCATGTATTCATTCTTCTGCTAAATTCTGAAGCCCTGCAAGGTGTTTATGGAAATAATCCATTAGCACAATAACAAAATCTATTAGAGATACTCAAGGAGGGATTTACCTTAAAGAATTAATGACTAATATAGAAGACTGATGTTACATTTCAAGGGTTCTTCAAGATGGGAAACAGATTTGATTCCACATCCTGTAATACTGGGTTTTGCAATCCATGATTCAGTTGCTGTACTTTTGGCACTGAACATGGTTACATAGAAGTATATTCTATTAAGGTGATCGAAATTTGCTGCTATATCTATGCCATTAGTTTGGATCATTTTAACTACTGGAGCTATGTAGTTACTGAATAAAGGTAACACAGGAGATACAGCAAAGTGCTTTATAGAGTTGTGGCTAGATTGCCATCCCAGGTCTGGGATGTGTCACTGAACAGGAGACAATGGCGGGTTACAGACCGCCGAAAAGCAGTGGTTTGGTTCCGCCTCTGCTTGCAGCGTCCGGGAGCCGCAGCCTTTAAACCACGTGGCTCCCAGGCGCTGCAGAGAAGGAGCGCGGAAATCACGCTTCTTCTCAGGCCCCAGAAGAGACACCGCGAGGTACTAGTCGCGCGCTCGCGGCATCATTTCTGGGGCACGACGTGCGGACGCAGTGCGTCCGCTACGTCAAGATGGCAGCGGCCATGTGGAACGGCCGCCGCCATTTTGTGCATGCGGAGCACGTACTAGGGTTAGGGGGTACGGAAGCACCGCCCCTTCCTAACCCTAGTACGCGCTCGTCGCGTACTATATGGCGGTTTGTAACCCGCCATAATACACACACACACACACACACACATATATATACACATATACATACACATCAATAATAGAATTGCCAGCTAGGCAGTGAGGTTTAGTTTTATCAAGACAGAGACAGAATTCCAAATGTTTAGAGAAATTGTAGGTCGTTCTGTTAAGCTATGTAGTCCAACTAAATAAAAATTGAATGGTGGAATCTTTGTAAGTAATAGAGATTGTTCTAAATATTAAGTTCCCCAATGTTTTCAACATGACTTTTAATGTATTATTCAGTGCCTAAAACTACTGCCATCCAGTAAGCTCAGGTATAAAATGTAACAGGTTTTCATATTTTCCTAAGATTTGTCTTCCCTGTAGCTGGGCTGACTAGATCTCATCACTTTGAAGTCACCTTCAAAAAGGTCACTTTGACAGCCAACCTTCTGCCCACAAATGTCAAGCCTGTGTTCTGAGACACATTAAAGGTTATTTGCGGGGGGGGGGGGGGGTATTCAAAGGAATAAAGGATGAAATCATTTCTCATTAGATATTTAAGAGTTTTAAAAATTTAAATCCAGCTGGGTTTCTAAAAATGAGAAACGATGCACCATTTCCAGCGCTGGCTAATTCATGATCCAGAAGAAGGGAGGAATAACCTGTCTCTTTGAGCACAATAGGACTAGCTTTTAGTAGACAAATGGGTAATGTCTGGCCATTCACATTTTGACCATGTTTAGCTGGGGTTAGAAAAGGAAACACAAACAAGTCAGGCACATAGCAAAGAGCAGTGTACAGAACTGTCATAGAAGGAAATTTATTCTTTTTCTATGATACACCAGTATTACGATACTTTACAATTAGGTTGGGTCGAGAACTGGTTGTATGTTCTGTTGTAATGCATTATCTAAATTCTAACCCAAGATAAATACAACTAAGCAGTGTTAAAATATTGTCTGTAAAATTGTTTCCTACACAAAATACTGAACTCTCTAAAAAGTAAACAAGCAAGATTCTGAAAGCAGAGATGGCTGAAGTATTTGATGCCTTACATCCCAAATGTCCCTTTTACTGCCTTGTTGCCACTTCATAGTTCATATTTTTGTCCCATAAGCCCAGGATGGGTGGCTCTTAATTATATCACGTCATCTTAAATAGCAAACAACACATGATTTCCATGTGGACTGGAGAATGCCTTGGCTTTTTGCCTACTGTGGCATTTGGAGATTCATCGAGAGATTCTCCTGAGGAGAGACATTTGAGCAAAGTTGAAGAAACCACAGTTGGTCATACTGTATTGGGCTTAGTACAATGCTGATAGCCACAGTCTTGTCAAAACCTAATGTGGAACCTTAATTTGAAGGGGGATGTTTGCAAGAAACATTTCTGAAATTTCAGTGGAAAAAGAAAACCAGTGATTCTCCCCCTACAAGGAGATTCAAACACAGTGGGCTACATTCAGCATCATCTGACTGGGCTTTCACCTCCGTGTTGCAGACACATGTCCAACCAAATCTGCTAGAGTCTTTTAAAACACTGGATGAATTTAGGGGTTTCTTTTGTACCATGGGATACAACCTGCTTTATTTGCAACTAGGTTTAGCCTAAATTTTAGGAGCACTGTAAACCAGGTTTTGTAAAAAGCTGTTTTTACAATTTCAGAAGGGAACTTGCAGCCACTTCCAGTTTTATTTCGAGGTGTGTGTAGCCTGAGGTGAATCTCACAGACTAAAGCTACCCCCAGCCCCCAGGAACTTCATCACCCTTAACCTAAAGGAGTACTTTAGGCAAATTTGAAAGACTTTGTTTGGGAGAAACAGAAAAGAAAAACATAGAAAACTGTCAGTAAGCCTAGTGAAATTTCTCATGGGAGGTCTGGATGCAGCTATACTATTCTACATCCAAGCTTTTCTACCTAAAAATGCCATTCTTTATTTCTTTTATACATCTATCAATACAGTTTGTGGGATTAACTATTTCCTGCTTCTACATCATTGCTTCTTACAATGAGCATGGCAATTTCTTCATTAAATTCTCCACATTGTTGCTCCTTAGAAAAGGAAAAAAATAAATATATAAAGCCAAGCCCATCACAAGCTTTGCAAGGTCTCAGAGTCAACTCCTGCAAATTATCATACTTGTCTACATGTTTACCAAGAATTACAAAACCTCAGAGGATGGTCTGAAGTGTCCTGAAAAACTGGCTCGCTTTCAAAGGATGGGGCTGAGATGAGAATAGAGTTTGCAGAAATATAATAGTTTCTTTTTCTGCTGAATTCAAACCTCAACCTCTTTCCATTTTGAATATGAATAAATGGGTATTTTGGCACATTCTTCAAAAATGAGATGAAATTAAATTGCCCCCATTTGCATTAGCTCTTTTCAGGAGATACAACTATTCCTGGCATTTAGAGGACCATGTTGTATCTGCCTACTATTTACATGTTAAAATGGAGCCCCTTTTACAAAAAGGAGGTACCAACACTAATTCAGCACTAACATGAGGACTGAAACAAAAACTTTCAAAGGTTAAGTACTCAAGGATTTATATCTACTTGGTAAATTCTAGGGATTCTAGTTTTCACCCAAAAACAAACAAATCTCAAGTTCTTTGTATCACAAGAATGAAAATGTTTCTGAACTTTGGTAAACTGAATGTAATAATGAAATTGTAATACACGAAATTGTTACCCATCACTAGATGGAAGGTAAAATTTTCATTGTTTGATTTCATTCATTTTATAAAACTTTCTCCTTAAGGGCCTGTACCTGAAATTGGGTAAGAGTAGTGGAAGTGTGATAGTTTGGAAAAAATGGGATGTATTCAAAATGGGGGGAAAACAAATGGAAGTGAGATGGATGGGTCAGAAGCAACTATAGCCATGTGAAAAAGAAATGAGAAGATCACAGGCCTACTTGAAAAGAAGTGGGGTAATGCACCATCCTACTCGGAACATGGACCATGGTGCCTGGGAGATTCTGGGAATTCTAGTCCAAAAAAAGTATTCTCCTGCCCCAAGCTCTGAGGTCACTGAGAAATTACTATAAAGCAGACCCCCAGCTGGCCAACCAAGACAAAAATTGCAGCACTAATGCTAATCTAGCTAGGCTGAAAAGTCTGGTGGCTTTAAGACAGGATCAAACAGGGCTCTGACACTTTGGCAAGTCACTTTTCAGCTCGGGGGAAACATAATCCAAATGTTCTCTTGCATTTCTGAGTTCCAGCTTGTGACAACAAAAAACAAAACAGAGATCATAGCTGTTTGGAATCAATAATCTGAAGAATACTTTTCCTTAAAATGACCAAATTGAAAATCCTCTTTTGTGTTGATGGAAATCAGGTTAGAATGAAAGATAAACAAATCACTGTGATTAACAGCCTGTTGGGTTCAATGCAGATGGAGTACCAGTGAATCATAGCCAGGCACCTGAGCCTCTTTTTGTTTCCATCATAAGAACATGACTGGAATAAGGATGAGTTGGTCCATGAAACTAGATGTTTTCCATAAGGTGCTCTTTTTGCAGTCATAGCCCTGTGGGTTTCATATGGAAATAGGTTGTTTGAAGTAGTCTCAAACTTTGAATAATCACCAGAGACGTGTACTACTTGGTCTGGTGTACTACTTAATCTAGGGTCCTTTCACACTAAATATAGCTGCTTCCTATGGAATGCTGGGATTTGTTATTTGGTGCATCACTGGAGCTGCCCAGATAAGAATTTTAAACACCCTTCTCTAAACTGCAAGTCCCAGGGTTCCACAAGATAGAACCATGGCAGTTAAAGTGGAATCGTGATTTAACTGGGCATTGTATATTGGAACATTTCACAATGTACTATGAGAACTATTCCCACATAAATCAATACCTACTAGGAGGTTGTGAAAGTATTGGAGATGAGTTACCCGTAGCTGTTACATTTACTGTTAAGACTATGTAAGAGTTACCTTTAAGACTAGGCCAATGCAAGTCAGGCAAAAGTAGGAGTTCACTTTCTGATACGAAGTCTGAAACAAGGTTGGTTCCAACAAAATGTTTTGGCACATCTTTGCTTTCCATCTTAAATGAGATCAGATATGCAGCCTTCAGAGTGATTCAGTGTTGTGTGCATTCAAATATTTCTTGTAGCTTTGAAGATCCCCCATTTGAACAAAATACAATAGTATCTCTATTTGTTGTAATGGGAACACAACTCAGTATGCACATATGGATTTATATACAGTGATGTCCCTTTTGCTGAAGTCAGTGGGTAGCCTGTTCATACCTATAGGAGTTGTGTGAACACTGGGGCATCTATAAGGGTAATGGGTGGATTAGTTTTTTGTTCATACTACAAAACATCGGCAGTTAACTACTTACTCCCCAGTTCTCTGGCTCTGTGATTATGTGATAATGAAACTTGATGAAAACAAGTCTTGTTACTGTATTAACATAAGACTATTGGTGACTAATGTCTACAAACCAGTTTTTTGGCCAGGATTGTCAGGGCTAAACACAGCAACACATGGCTCAGCCTGAATTATAGATTGTGTAATGCAACACAAAGCAATTATGTCAAAAGGCACATGGCCTTATTTACAAGATGTAGACCTTTGCATTTTGTTACCCAATTTTAACGTTGCATTTTGCATTAAAACTGGAAAATCAACATACCTGCAGTATTATCTTGGAACTCCTTGAACACTGTGTATACTCTGCCACTCGTCCATTGAACTAGATAAGTACATTGGATTTTCCAGAGCCACAAAATTATTAATTAGGCTGGTTGTGACACAGCTTCTGTAGTTCTGCTGCCATGGACAGTTATTTGTATCCAACTTTCTTTCTCTTTCTGATTGATGGCCAGCCAAGAATTTACAAATGATGATGTATATCCCAATGCATTGCCCACTGAAAGCAAAGGATTGAATTTACATTGCAAATACTTTTTAAAATAAACGGTACTATCTTTTTCAATGCACAGCCCAGTTTACATCCATAGTTCATAAAAGATGGCACATGTGAGTGCAGAGAAAATATCAGTTGGTATTTGAGCTCATGGGCAGTGATGCAGCTAGGGAATGGACCTCAGGTCTTAACTACAGGGCTCCACAGCCCAGCTCTCTGTGCCCATGACCATCCAGAATGCAATAGGTGATAGAAACAGTGGAAAACATGCTTGGCTTTAGCACTGGAACCTATGTGACCATGCTGGAACCAATGCTACTCACCACAATAGGTGTTCTTACTTTTAAAACTATTTAAATCCACTTTATAGTTGGGGTTATCCAGCTGAACAGATGTATATTTATAGATCAGGGACCCATTTCACTTATTTTTACTTTAACAACATTGGCCTGTTACAGACTGCCAAAATAAATCTGCTTCGGGTCTCTTTGGAGGTATGCTATTTAAATGATGCATGGGTCCTAAGGGTCTGGAGGTTGCGCCAAAGCCACACTCCATTCCTAAGCACTGGAGTGCAGCTTTGGTGCAGCTTCCGGATTCTTAGGGTGCATACATCATTTAAACAGCATACTTCCAAAGAGACCCAAAGCAGATTTATTTTGGCAGTTTGTAACAGGACCTAGTGTCCTTTTCAACAACAAAATGGTACGCATTCCCAAGTACAGGCATACCTCAGTTAACAAAGCTTCTGACAAGCTCCTTTTTACAAAATCTTTTTATGCCCCCAGCACTTGGACCTTTCCTTCTTCTGTATAGCTGGAAGTTGGGTTTTTTAGCTGCACCACCATTGAGAGGATGGTGAAGGAGAGCTGGAGAAATGCAGACTTTCGATGTCAGGTGACAGCAGTGTGTCTGCAGTAAATAATGCAATAGAAACTTGAGCTGGGAAAGAGCAGGAATGTACTCTAGCCAAGGCTACTCTATTTGTGTTTGCCTGCCTACAACAGGCAAGGTAAAGGACAGTTGTCTTCAGATTCCCTTGCTGAGTATGCATGAATAGCAAAACAAAAAGAAAAGAGGAAAGCAGGTAAGCCTCACCAGCTCCCATCCTCCAGACCCATGTAGAAAAGCCTACCAAAATGGAAATCATAAGATAAGTGGGGGCTGTGGAGATAAAAAGTCATCCCTGGATGCATTTTTGAAGAAGCCTTCAAGTGATCTCTAGAAGTTTCAAAACTATTTTTTAATTTACACAAAGCTTGCCTGACCTGGTAGTATTATTTCAGAGGTGTATATTATTAGTTTTGGACAAAATATTTGCTGAAACATGATGAACTGTCTTTTTTTGTAGTGTATAGCCCTATTCTGCTTCTGGTACCAACTTTTCTGTTAAAGAAGTAATGCCCAGGAACCCACCAGCTTCATTAACAGATATACCTATACATGTGTTTAATATCAGGATAGCTGAAGATGTCTTCTGTATCATTTATTTCTATTCACATGATGGTGCTCATATGGGGTCATGGATAAGAGAAATATTAGCTGAATGTCTAACAACTGAAGCCATACAACATGGTTTCCAGAGAGCAGGCTGTACGTCCATTAAGCCCAGGTTTAAAATTATCTAGCTGCACCACTGAACATAAGGCAGAAAAGCAGAGAAATCCATCAAAAGATGCAGCCAGATTTCATGTATCATTACAAACATTTTCATTTTAAAATGTCTAATTTTTACAGATGATGGTTAACAAAATATATTTAAAGTATAGTAAACACCCAGATGGGAATTCTTTTTTATGTGCCTCATAAGTAGGTAGCCCAAGACTAAAAATCAGAAGAAATGGTAGTAAGTATTGATTTAGAAAAGCATGATCTTTCCCCTGCTGTCAAAATTAGAAATACATTAAAAGCTTTGGCTGAAATCCTGCACACAGTTAGGCTGCTTATACCCCACTGATATCAAAGGGAGGCTGTGATAGGGGTAATCCAAGGTAAGGACACTTGCACATTCAATATCCTATCAGCTCACTGTAACCAGAATGAATGGGTGGGTAGGCAAGTGGTTTAATTTTCATCTTTTAACACACACACCCTCCCCAATTCACTCCAATAGAAAGAAGGAAATCCACTAAGCCAGCTCCATAACTCAGATTGCTCATAGTCTATTTCAGGGGCATGTCAGGGCAGGGAGTTGTAGGGTGAAGCACTGGGAGATTTCAATAAGCAGGGATGGTAACATTGCCTGCCACTCCCCTCAGATTTCTTTGTTCCCTCTGAGTTTAGCAGCAATTCTAGAGATAAGGGGAGAGGGATGACCTTTCTTAGCAACAATATAACATTGTGAACAGAGCATGGAAATGGGGTGGAGGATTTGATTATAAATCCCAGGATCTTCCAGTTACTCAGGTCTGATTTCTCAAACTGTTTTTTTGTTTGTTTTTGTATTTTGTATTTTAGTTGTTGACACCATCTTCTTCTCTTCTCCTGTATGCTTTGTTTAACATTTGTATCTCTTCTTGATAACCTTCTTTCTCCAGATGTTGCTTTTTACTATTCTGCCTGTGAGCTTCCACAGTATCAGGAATGGATATGTTAATATCAGTGTTGGGATTGTTCGATGGTATGAAGAGTGAATAGGAAGCTGTTTCCCCTAAATCACATGAGACAAATCTGTTTTCTTTCCGAGAATAACGCAGCGATGGAGACCGGACTTGGGTAGATGATTGACTGATATTACTGATGATCGATACAGTGTCCATGGCTTCTTCATTATCACAGATTTCAAGTACCTCTAAGTGAATCTTCACATTGGTATCAGCAAAGGTGGTTGGAGAATCCTCGGGGTTTGGCTCATGGCCCACACTCTTGGAGCGATAGACTTCAATTTTCTTTGACGTGGGTGTAATTTTCTGTCCTTCTGTGCTTACCTCATATGTTGACAAAGAGAGGGTTTTTCCTGTGGGCGCATGGAGAGATACAGTCCCTTGAAATGCGCACAAAGGAAGAGCTAAAGCACCACCAGAGCGCTGGAAAGAAAGAAAAAATGCTATTATTTAATCTTGCGTCCACAAGTCAAGAATCCATTGTCAAAAACAAAATTATTTCTCACTTATTGTTTTCGTTGCTGTGCACCGAGTGTGTCCTCTCTTGGATGCTTTTAATTTAATCAACAGCATAAAATACATCACTTTTGGATACAACAACAACCACAATTGTTTGTGCTGAATTATAACAGCACAGCACAAGACCTTCTGCAACAGACTAATATAATTTAAACTTCCTTTTCCTAACCCACCCAGTCCACCCACATAAAATGGTAGCTCTTCTTTCTTACAGGACCTTCAAAAACCACTCCAAGACCAAGGTGCCCAGACCATATATATTCCAGTTAATAAATCTAACAAATCAACAAGGGAAGAAGAAATGTTGTGGGGGTAGCGGGGAGACTAGAAAAGAAAAAGGGAAGTCCCTCCTTCAGCTGCCACAGGTACACAAATGTCCAATGCACTAATTTATTGGTGTCTGTACATAAAACATTATATCATGAGCAAAATAAATTGTGGAAGTTTTCTTTCTCTTCTTTGTTTCTTTTCCCCATATTCCTTCAGCTTTTCAGACTCTGCTGCCTAAGGGCAATAAGACTATGTTTTAAAATGGGTGAGGAACCTCTGGGCTCCAGTTATTTGGTCTCACAGCTTGCTTCTTTCCCATCCTGCCATGGCCAATGGTTAGGGACTGTGAGAGTTGTAGTCCAAAACTGCTGGAGGCCATCGGATGGCATGGCCCTGGTCCAAGAGGTAAAAGAACCCTTAAAAAAAGAAGGCAAAAGGGTGCTGAATATCCCTGGGCGGCATCTGCACTGCAAAAATAATGCAGTTTAACACTGCTTTAACCACCCTGCCTCAATGGTATGGTATTCTGGTTTTGTGAGATATTCAGCCTCTCTGAGAACTTTGGTGCCACAACAAATCCCAGGCAGTTAAAGCAGTGGGTCAAAACTGCATTATTTTTGGAGTACAGATGCAGCCCAAGTCTATGATCCTGTACACCAGGGATTCCCAAACTCTGGCTTTCTAAGTTTTTGGACTTAAAACTCCCAAAATTCCAGACCATTGGTCAAAATGACAGAAGTTTCTTGGTGCTGCAGTCCAAAACACCTGGAAGACCTGAGTTTGGGAACCACTACTATACATGGTTGTTTTAAAGTAAACCCCATGAAGCCAGCATAGGAAAGGTTTGGACAGTTAGGCCTATTTGATATCCAAGTCTAGCTTTAAAAAAGTAAAAAGTCAGCCTGTAAATGACAATACATTGGTTGCCTTAGTAAGAGATTCATGGGGCTGATTCACTATACTTTGCTGCTTGAGGCATGGAAAGTTTTTAAACAGAAAGGGAAATGACCAAAGTTGTCAGGATGTAACTCTCTTAGGTTGTCAGTGCTAGCTCCTTATGTCTACCACCTAACTTCTTATTGTGTGCCTTCATGTTGTTTCTGACTCATGGGGCTTTCTTGGCAAGATTTGTTCAGAGGAGGTTTGCCATTGACTTCCTCTGAGGCTGAGAGAATGTGACTTGGCCAGTGTCATCCACTCAGCTGGGATTTGAACCCTGGTCTCCAGAGTCAAAGTCCCAAACTCAAACCATGACACAATAGTTTTTTTTAATCATCTAACAGTAGGACTGACCCTAGTTCTTCAGCAAGAAAATAAATGTCAAGGACAAGGACTTTCCAAAATGCATCTTAATCATGCTAGTACATGGTTTCTTAGCCTGTGAAACATGGACTCCTAGGAGGGCCATGGCATGGGTGGGTTTCAGGGAGTCCATGAACTATCTGCTAGGTCCCTTAGCATTCATCAGATTCTCAAAGATGATTGGGGAGGGGGCAATAAAAGATTAAACACCACTGTCTAGTCTATATTCTGAGGCTAGGACCTTTATTCTCTTTGTTCTTTTAAAAGATGTGGAAATTAAGTTTGAACCGAAAATTAGATTGTCTGGAAAAAGCCGAAAACAACATTCCAGCTCCACAATGGAGACTGGCAAAACAGAGAAGACATTTTTGAAATGCATTTGCAAATAATCGGTAGGAAATGTACATAATGGTGCAGTGCGTTCGGTAGCCAGCCACCTGTTGCTATCCTGACTCTTGCTGTAAACATCTGGGAGTTCTTCTGCCCTCACTACATCTGAATGTGTGTAGCCTGGAGTTTCTATCTAAAATCCATTTAGTGCCTCTGAAGTGCACAGAAAAAGGAGATGAATGAAGATGGATTGTTCTAACACACACCGAGTCCAAAGTGAGGTAGCTTCAGGCTGGTATAATTAGATTGCTGGAAAACAGGACTGTATCCCGTAGGTCATATGAGATTTCTTGGGATTCATCAATATGAGTGTATTCTTGCTGAATAGAATAGATATCTGTAATCACTATGGAAGTGGTTTCTTCTTGTTCATTGCTACTGGTTCTGACTGAGAAGGCCAGGTAGCTAATTAAGGGTGGATTGTGTCCACTCTCTGATGTTATTCCATTTCCTTTCATAGAATCATAGAGCTGGAAGAGACTCCCACCTTTCTGCTGTCTACTGTCCTAGTAAAATCTAGGTGTGGAGAAAGTAGGTAGGGAGAAGCTGTTCCCTGTTCTGCCAGAGTACTAAACCCCAGAATCATCTGCTTGAGCTGAATAGTGGTATAAGTATAACTATAAGAAAGTACAACACCTCTTCAGGCTGTGCCTAGTTACTGTTAAATTAAACAGTAGAATTAACTGTTGCAAGCTGTATTGCTGCTTTCATCTTGGATGAAAGAGGCTGGAGAAATTTACTGAGGTAAGAGGGCCATCAGTGGCTACTGGGTGTGATGGCTACATATCACTTCTCTCTGGACTCTATTACATGGGAGGCAAACATTATTAATACATGATTAAAACATGGTAATAATGCAATCGGGGGGAATTATCACACACCCTGTGTGCTCCTCCCATTTATGTCCCGTGCATAAATTGTAATGGACACGTCATTGGGTAATAATGGAAACTCCTGTCATTACCCAATGATACATCCATTACAGTTTAGGCATGGGACATGAATGGGAGAAGCATGCAGGGGTGTCATCATCTTCCCCTGGATTGTGCCCTTACTATGTTTTAATCACATTTGAATGATGCTTGCCTCCTCTGTGTGATAGAGTCCTATGTCTGGGAATCATTTGCTGGGAATCATGAGGGGGAAAGGCAGCTGTACACATGTCCTGCTGACAGTTCCCACAGACAACTGGTAAACCACTGGATAAGCAGGATATTGAAGATAGAGCTATGGTCTGGTGCAACAGGGTTCTTCTGCTTTTATGTATGTTTATAGAGTCACATATCCTCAGCCTGAGGGGAAGGCAGTGGCAAACCTCCTCTGAACAAATCTTGCCAAGAAAACCTCATGATAGGTTCACTTTAGTGTCGTTATAAGTCAGAAATGACTTGGAAGACAAACAACAACAAAACAGAGTCCCCATGCCTCTGATGGCATATTGTCCAGGGGAATGGTTGATCTACACTCCAGAAATTGGAGCTAAGGTTGGAAGCATGCAGCCCTCCACTTTGTTGGACCACATCTCCTATCACTACTGGCTACATTGCTCAAGACTACTGGGAATTGCACTCCAATGACATGGGAATCATGTATGCCTCCAGATGTTTTTAGACTTGAAGTCCCAGAAGCCCTAGTCAATATAACCAGTGGGTGATGAACACTGTTCTCTGAAGCCCCTTTCTGAACTTGATACCTACTGGTACTGTTTGAACAGAGTTTGATTTTACTACAAATGTAAAAGAAATATCTTGGTGCTTATAAAGAAGATATGACTGAATTTTAAAGGAAAGCACCTGAAGCTAAAAGAGAAAGTACCTTTCTTCTTATTATTTTTAAGGAAAGAATCCAATGATTTTTGTTCACATCTTCATTTGAAATACTCTGGAAAACAATTATTTTCTCATTAGCATGTTCCTGTCTTTGTACATTATGCCACAAAATGTATTTGTTAAGACTAGCTTAAGAAGCATTAGGAACTCATACTCCATTTAAGTTCATATTTATCCTACCACACATTATACACTACATTTATTTCTTTAAAAGCATAATTGTAATTATTCATTTTAAAAAAAATAGGAAGAGGAGAAAAGTAAGTAAGTAATGCAGAATCTGTTTATTCAGTTCTTGATAAGAGCAAAATAATTCAAATGCACCAGGTAAAAGATGTTTTTTTCCATTAAAGGAGGATGAAGCAATTTTCTAAATGGGAAGAATCTTTTCTAAACACAGTTATGGCATGAAAAGTATCTTTTTAGTCACTAGTTCCCCTGGTCTTTCTATTATTTGGGTAGTCTAGCACCATCCTGGTTTAAGATTATTATCATTGGTCTCATCTGCCAGTCTTAGAGTGAGAAGTCTAATCTGCAGTGCAGAAATCATTTTCAGTTATTTTATCTGTCACGAGTCATACTAGTCTACAATCTGAGAGTTAGCAAGAGTTCTGAAACTATTATTACAATTCTAGCCAGCAAATGATCAGGGACGTAGACAGGATTTTAGGAAGGGGGGGGGGGTCCAGACTAAGTGCCATCATTATAATGGGGCTTGGGCACGGTGGCGCAGCAGCACGCGCCATTCATTTTTCTAATGGGGGGTCCGGACCCCAAGAACCCCCCCCCCCGGCTACGTCCCTGAAATGATTACTGTGAAACTGGATGTCAAATTCTACTCTGCTGGCGAGGCATCAGCCCCATTTTCTGAGCATATTTACTCTAGAGTAAATCTAACAGATTTCAAAAGAACTGACTTCAGAAAAGTATTATAACAACTGGAATTTAATGCTATTAGGACAGGAAATACAATAGTACAAGTACAGATAGTGAGGTGGTGAGTAAAAGAGAGAAAGAAACACTGATAGCTGGTAGCTTTTATGTCAGTAGGACTAATGAATTCAGGTTTTAGTCTGAACTTTAAAGGTACTATCCAAAATGCTAAACCCTGTTCCCAAAATAGATTCAGTATTTGTATAGCTCCTTTAAACCCTAGACTAAAATCAAGAGATAATTGACTGTCCCCAGACACTAGAATCATGATCCACCATTGTGTGGAGGAAGAGACATCCCCCCCCCCCACACACACACATTACCAGAATAGGGACTCTAATTTAGATCACATCTGGCTTCTGCTTACAGACAGGATTTTATTGGCTGGAACAGATCTTGGAATGTTACTTTTTTGGACCACAAACCCCAGAATTCTTCAGGCAGTGATCTGGTAGCTGGGGGAGTTGCAGGGTGAGGCATAGTCCAATAAATACATACTTACATACTAATGTTTCCAAGCTTGGAATTTTTACCTTGCTTCCCTAATTCAATCTATTAGTTTGAACTAGCTACCTCCAGACTTCCTTTCAGCTGCAAGTCCCAGCTGAATAAAGTAGTGGGCTATGAATTTCTATTGGGAACCCATGGCATTTTGAGGTGGAATGCAAATGCATCCAAGTCTCTCTGGCTTGGCTATGGGGGGAGATTTTCTAACATAGCTGCAGGTTCCACTGGATACATTTGGCCACCAGATGTTTTTGGACAGTAATTCCCATATTAAATCAATATTCACTATATGGAACTTTAGGCAAGAAATTCTGCCTTTGAGCAAGTTTGGGCAGTGAAAGTATGGGCAATTGAACAAGTCATTTTAACATACAGCAGCATCTTCCCAGACAAACCGAGGGTAAACTGGAGTTAGAAATAGTCCTATATTGGTAGTAGTCTCACATATACTTTCCTTCTTTTTATTAATTACAAGTACTCCATTCCTGACATTGATCTGTGGGTGGACATGTTTGAATGCATTTACTGCAAGAGAACAGCAAGACCAAAGGATGCATTAAATACCCTTTCATATAATACTGTACGTATCTGTATTATATTGCATCTGACAATTGTAGCACTGAAGCCAGTCTTGGAGGGGAGTGCAGGATGCAAAGTAATGGCTTTCAGGAAAGAAAGCTGAGCAGAAGGTAGACATCTGGCAAACCTAAATGTATTTAGAATCTTCTTGTGCATGTAGTTTCCAAATGGAAAGTTGCCATGAAGTCCTCTAGCAAACCACTGACCATTGCTGTTTCTGAATAGCTTATCTGATGCAGCAGTGCAGCAGCATCATATAGGAAGATGATAAGAGCCCTGCTAGTTCAAACCAAAGACCACATAATGCATAACACTGTAACACCATTTTAATTCCTGTGGCTCTTTCTTATAGGTTGTATCATTTGTAGTTTGGGGAGGTAATTAGAATTTTCTGATAGAGATTTCTAGTCATTTCCCCTGAATTGCCACATTAGAGCTCTCTAACAAGGAATTCCAAGTACCTCCCCAAACTACAATTCCCAGGATTCTATAAGATGGAGCCACAGCAATTAAAATAGTGTCAAAGTGCTTTAACCGTAATGTGGACACACTCAAGACAGGCCTTTGGTCTAATCAGACAATTAAAGTAACATGTAGATATACAGCACTCCTAGTCCAGCATCCTGTTTCTCAGACTGACAAATTGGATCCCATGGAAAGCCCCAAGTTTGACATAAAGGCAATAGGTGTCTCGCTGCTGTTTCCCAGTGCTTTGCATTTAGAGGCATACTGACTCTGATCCTGGAGGTGAAATCTAGCAATCGTGAATAGTACCTATTGCAGCTTCCCATTGGCTGTGAGCTTGTGACTCAGGACCAGTATCAATAAGCTGTACCCTTGCAGTTGTCTACTATAGACTGACTATTCCAGCATCTCAATGTATGATAGATGGCATGGAGCAAGCATGTGAATTTCTCACAATGCTTTGAAGAGACCTGCATACTGAGTTTATTTCAGGACAAGGTAGGATACTTAATTCATGGTTCCAACCTTCCTAATGCTCCTTGGAGCACTGTCACTGCTGCTACCACCCATCATTTCCATTTCCAGATACGTCTATTAGGACTCATGGGTGATGGTTCACTAACACCAGAGAAGGGGCATAACTTTCAATCACCAATAGGAAGCATGTGGTCAAGGCAGATGTAAGGATATCTGCTCAAATTTTGGGGAATATTAATTAGCTCAACACACCAATATGGGGCTCCTTACAAGTACCCCTCTCGGATCGAATCCCAGCCTGTTTACGAAGGGACCAGAACTTCCAGGAACTGATGCAAAGGCAAAGTCTTTGAATTTTAATCTAGTTTATTGATGCACAGGGAGACACACACTCACACACATACATTCACTCATGCAGTCACTGAAGGCTAATAGAAGAAAGAGAGGAAAAGTGGAAAGAGAACACAAGGCCTGCTAATGGAAATACTTGCCTGCAATGGTTTCCCTCGGAATCAAGGTAGCTGCAGCAACACTGAAGGAAAATGGGAAAGGGGTGTGTGGAACCAGGAGAAGCAGACTGACAGAGTGCCTGCCTGCCACCAACATGGACCTTTGAACAAAGGAAAAACTGGACTTTTTATAGGTTCCTAGTCACGTACTCAGCAGAGGTTGTTGTTCTACATCAAAGCAAAACCAAATTTATGCATCACTTGATCTATAGGTATCCTATGCCATGGGAAAACTATTGTTGCCGGAATGGCTTGTGTCTGTGGAACATCTCCCATTCATAAATCTGTCTCCTAGCTGTGAAGGAATCTTTCCTGTTTGCAACTCCTAAGTAAGGCTGCTGCCTACGTGGTCTCTCCGCTTTCAGGTCATGGCAGCCAAGGGGCAGCTCCCATAATGCCTTTCCATTAGGGTCATCAGGAGACATACTTCACCCTATAGATGCAGAACTTGCTTGGAGGCCTCTATGATCAAGTGATGCCAGGGGAAAGGGGCCACCTGATTACCTCCACAGATGCATTTTGGGATAGGGATTTTGGGGGTATTTTTATAAAATTCCACAGAAGATAAAATAGGGAACATGTGACCTGTTTTCCTGATTTGATTCACAGCCAGCAAGTATGTGTCACATAAAAGCTTTCACTAGAAGTGGTCTACATGAATGTAGATGGTAATGATTTTTGTGGAAGGGGAGGAATCTTTGTGGTCCATTCTTTAGGGACAGAACACAGAAACAGAAATGGCTACTTGGAATTGTCTTCAGAATTTTTTTGAAGAAGGTGAGTAAGGCACCCTGATAAATAAAGTGGGAGCTGGTATCTCAAATAAATGACCTATAATGTTCTGAATAGAATTTGAGTATGTGCAAGTTCTGCACATATAGGTTCTTTCCATGCAGTCAGGAACCTGCAAATGATAGGATCTTTGTCCTCATAGCTGGATTTGTGTAGGCTGAATCCAGACATTTGGCTGAACTTGTGGAACTGAAGGAACCTGCTCCCATTTTTCAATGTGTTAACTGAATGGGTACATGTCAGATCAATAGGACGGTGGTGTTGGAGAGGTGGTGGAATAGGAGAGTAAAGGGGAGAAATAGGATACAAATCTGCAGGGAACACAAAGGGATATGTATCCATACATAAGAATTAATTAATTAATTAAAGGATTAAAATAGTTAATTAATAAAAATATTAAAAAGAGCACACAAAGAAACCTAACCAAAAGTATAACACCACTGGAAATAAGACAAAACTAGAGAAATGGATTTGGACCTCCCAATAATTTCAAAGGAATGCAAACTATATTTTTAGAATGCATAGAAAATGTTTCCTGTTCCCTATTTCCTTTGCGATCAATAGTATTCCAAATTATTTTTTTTAATTTTTAAAAAAAATAACCAGGCGGAATGAGAGAGAGAATGAGAGACAGAGAGAGAGCAGTCACAATTGCTTTCTTCTCTAAAGAGCCAATAATAAATTCAGGGCTGCTTGTGGAATGACAGAAATATACGAGGCCACACCAAATGGTATGGAAAGCAATGAAAAAGGCAGAACAATGACAATCTGTCCACATTTATATCTGGAAGCACATTCACATAAAAAAGAAAGCTGGAGATATTCCAAAAGACAAGCCGTAACAGCTAAATTTACCTCTTGTGATATTTTTATGGAATTGACTGCTGTATAAATGATTATTTATTTTTTGCTTCCAGAGTTTCTAGTCTGTTCTTAATGTGCTACATTGTACTTAAAATGCTTCTAATCTTAGACAGACCACTATGTCCAGTTTTTTTAAAAAAATAATACTGAGAAAATGGGCAATGATCCTGGAAGATAAACTGCCAAGCCTTTCAGGAATGGGCTGCAAACAGTATTGGGGAGGATTTAATAGTTTACTATGGGAAATGCTGTACTTATGTGATGCAGTTTTTCATTCTATGGAGTTTTTAAAGCTACAGAAGTGGCCTTGGGATCTTGTCCTCTCAGGAAATGTAGGAGGCCCACACTGAAATGTTGTGTTGAATGAACAAATGAATATAGCATTCAGCAATAGTGTAAGAAATGAGCTATTTCAGCCTCCAGATCTATACGTCAGCTGAAAGAGTGTCATTCTCTGATGTCTTTGTTGACAGTCTGGTGAACTGTGCTGTTGCTTATTTATCTCAACCTGTCTTTGCAGCAGCAAATCTCATAGAAGAACATACAACATTCAGTCCATCTTGTTCCCTTCCATATGTTGTGTACCTAAATAGGTTCTGTGTGCGTAATAGATCCTCTTGAAGCAAGTCACTGGCAGCAGTTGACCAATGACGTTGTAAATCAAGAGAAAAATTGGCACAGTCTCCTAAAGGAATGAGTGGAATTCTCCATGGTCCTGTCAAGCCAAGGGAGCCCATCGCAACTAAAGCCCTTCAGTAATATTTTCGCATCCAGTTCGGTTCAGCAAAAGCATTCAACTGAGAAGGAATGGTCAACTTGTCCAATTTTGGAAACATTTCTCTTACATCAAAAGTTAGAAAATAAAGAGCTTCTCAGTGAGATATATAATTAATCACACTGAGTTGTTGTTGTTATTATTATTATTATTATTATTGCTTTTTACATCTATCTGCTTCACTTACTTTTGACTGGGAATTCACTTTTACACAGGGAAAATAATGCTCATTGAGTGAAAATAATAGTATTTCTCAATGCCACCACATTTTATGCTCCCCAACTGTCCCAATTTGGCAGGGAAAGTCCCAATTATTCCTCTATCAACCCAGTTTTTCAGACCTTTTCAAATTGTCCCAGTTTTTCTCTCCTCCCCCCTCACCTTTCCCTTTTGTCCCAGGCTAATGTCAATAGCTGATGTCTGAGTTCAGAATGCAAAAGTAGTTTGTGCCCAATTCAGAAGGGAGAAGGGAAAAGAGTGGGCTGAATCTTCACTTTCTCAGTAGGCTCCAGCAACAGAAAACCACTGTAGCCTCTTCTAGCTTGTGTGCTCTTTCTTATTAATAACTTTGGTAATCTTGGCAACATTCTGATGGAGTGTGGCCACACATGCCCTCATTTTCATCTATGGATGGAAGAACTACTGGAGGATGTGCTTTTGATATCACTTCAACAGGCAGAGATAAAATCAGGCAAGGTAATCAGTAGCTACAAGTACCAATGGATATATATTACATCTGGTATCAAAGGTAGCCTTCTTCTCAGTGTCAGATGAAGACAGCATGTGCAGCCAGCTGTTACTGCACTCATGCTGTGCTTGTGGGCATTCCACAGTATCTAGTTGGCCACTGTTCAAATAAAATGCTGGACTACACTGGTCTTTGGTCAGACTCAACACAAACCTTATTGTTGTTGTTATTGCCCTTGAGTCAGTTCCAACTCATGGAGACTCTGTGGATGAGACATCTCCAAGAATCCCTGTCTTCTATGTCTTGCCCAGATGGCAAGTTGTTCGGAGGGGATTTGCCATTGCATGCTCTGAGACTGAGAGCATGTGACTTGCCCAAGGTCACCCAGTGGGTTTTCATGGCCAAACCAGGATTTAAACCCTGGTCTCCAGAGTCCTAGTGCTCGAACCACTTGCCATAAGTTGCAGGGGGAAGACCCTGAAGGCACACAAGAACAACAATCAGGCATAAGTAGAGCTGAGGTTTTGTCTTCTGTTTCCATAAATTCAACCTTTTACTAAAATGGCTGCTCTGCTTACACAGGCTAATCTGTCCATCTCTTCATGCCAGTCTTTTTACAGATGTAGAGAAAAAAGCACCCAGTTGTTCCTTGAAGAGGCAATTTAGTTGTACTGTACTAACTGTTCCACCAGACCAACAATGTTCTCCCAATCTGCGTCTCAGCTCAGTTCAGGCCAAGCGCCTGCGTGAAAAGATGGAGCACAACATTCTACTCGGGGAGCACACTTGCTAATCTGTTTCCTCCCGCAGAGCTCACCTGTAGCCTGCCTCCCAGCCTGCAACATGGCCATTTAGTGGCCCATAGAGAGCTTGGGGCAGTAGGGAAGTATCTGGCTATATCCTATTGCAAGATGCACAATGACAAAGACATTCTCTGGGACCTCGCAGGGAACCTCTGGAGGTCCTGGAGGATCATGCTGTCACTGTGCATCTGACTACAGGGACATAGCTGGATGCCTCTCTGATGATCATTCCTCTCTCCTCACCATCAAATGGTCTGATCAAGAGGATGCACAAGAGATGTGGTGAATTCCTTCCTCTGCAATAACCAAGAAAAGACATACACCAACACTATGCCAGCAATTTCACTAAAAGAAGGTCAGCTTTAAATTAAGTTAAATGACATTGGAGAAAGGTGGGATATAAAATAAATAAATAAATAAATAAATAAATAAATAGTTTGCATGTCATAAATAGGACATCAAGTCAGAGTACTATAGAGCTCCTGAGGTAGAAAGAAAGGAGGAGATATAGTGCATTAGCCACACCAACCAAGCAAGCAAGCAAATACATCAGGTTGGAATGCCACAAGTTGCTTGTTTTGTGTTGCCTTGTGTGGGAATAGATGGCTTATGCTCTGGTCCACTGTCAAAATAAAATAAATAAAAGGAGAGAAAAGCACTGCTATATACAGTTTTAATGGTCTCTATAGTTGCTGGGATGAATCTACCCTGCAGAAATAATGCAGTTTGACATTACTTTAAGTGCATTATTCCTAGTGTAGATGCACCTTTGGTGTTGCAAAATTGTTGGCCCGCAATGGCATTACTTTTCCACAATGGTGGGATTGAAGCCAAGATGACTAGAACTGAAACTGTCATCCTTTGGACATATCATGCAAAGACATGATTCCTTAGAAAAGACAATATGTTTGGTAAGGTAGAAGGCAGTAGGAAAAGAGGAAGATTACATTTCAGATGGATAAAGGCAATCAAGGAAGCCACAAGGCTGAGTCTGCAAGACCTAAGCAGAACTGCTGATGAGAGGGTGACCTGAAGGAGCTGTCATAAGTCATAGAGCTGTCATGTCAAAGTCAACTTGATGGCAGTTAACAAAGAAACAAAAATGATTTGTTGGGTTTAATGCTAAATATTTCAGGAACAGTTTCCACTTAAAAAAACAAAACAAAACAAAACAAAAAAACAAAAAAAAACCCACTTCACATGAAGTAGTTTAGTGACCTTGAAATACTGAGCTTATGCCATTAAGGACCACTACATTTAATATGTTGTGATGACCTTCAAAGCTTTCTCACAATGTATTTCCTGCCTCAACAGCATATTATCTTGGCTGTTTTAATGTCAGATTGTTTGTCTGTTACTGTTTGTTAGAGGTATTTATTGTTGTTGTTGTTTTAGTTCTGCTCTTAGAATAAGTCAGCATTCTGTATTGAGAATAAGGTCTTCAAAGTCATAACACAAAGGAAATTAAAACTGCTGACAATGATAAGTGTTTTATTTTGAGTTGTACTACAAAAGCAGGGGGGGTGCATTTCACAATTGCCTGATTTATGCAGCTGTTTGTCATATAACAAATAAATGTTTGTGATTAGGAGTCAGATTTTTGTTTTTTGTTTTTATTTTATTTTATTTTTTTGCAATTTGACTCAAGAATGAAATAGATCTAGAGCTGGGAATAAGTCCCATAAGAACATAAGAAGAAAGAAACATACTTGATCAGAACTAAGGCCTATCAAATCCAGGACTTTGTCCATACAGTGGCCAACCAGTTGCCCATAGGAGGTATGCCAGCAGGACAAGAGTGTGATAGCATCCATGTACTTCAATCTGTAATCTCTCCCCCCCCCCCCCAAAAAAAAAACACATTAATATACAGGGACATACTCCATTTTGTACTGTAGGAAACATGTATCTCTAAGGACTACCATCAATAGTCCCACCCTCCATGAAGTTGTCCAATCCCCTTTTAAAGCCTTTTGAGTTCATAGCCTTCATTACACTTTGCGGCAGCAAATGCTGAAGTTTAAAACCTAATTCTCTCCTGAATCTTCTGACATTCAGATTGTGTGAATGATCCCAGATGTAACTTTGTCCCCCCCCCCTCCACACACACACACACATACTGGCTGTCCATTACTCACCATTTTTTTCTAGGCTTAAAAGCTCCAAATGTAGCAAGCCTTCCTTCCAGGGGAATTACTTCAGTGTTATTGAACTGACGTCAGTCAGATTTACTTCTCAGTACACTTGTGTAGAATGGAAGACTGATAATAAAATTACAGCTGTTTGCCTTAGCATGAGGCAACCCAGAGTATCCTGGAGTTGCTCCAATACTCTCCTGTTGCAAAGGTTCTCTGTTCTCATGCTCAGCCACCTGCCATGTCTGCTGCCACTACAGGTCACTTCACTCTGAAGTCAGAACAAGGCACCCAGCATGTTCTGACCTCAGAGAGAGTGATTGGCAGCAGTGACAGATGCACTAGGCAGCAGAGCAGGACACACTGGAATGGAGAGCTCCAGTTCTTCTGGGAAAATCCATAACAAACAGTAAGTTATTTTAATGTACATTAAGGATTTATATCCCAGTTCTGATGTTGACCAGGCCAGCCGTTTTCCAGTCTGTTCATACCAGAACCAGGGTTTGGTCTGTGCATTGTCTGGCCTCCTCACCAAAAGGATGGGGGGAGAGGAGCCTATTTTATTTGGTACATAAAGACAGAGTCTAGCAGGGCAGTAAGCATTTTAAAAGCATGAATACTATGGCATGACAATCTCCCAGCCAACACCATTCTATCTCAATGATTCTGATGTCTTCCAGTCAGTGAACCAACAGAAGCTCCAATCTTCATACCATATGACAGTTGCTTCTGAGATATGAATGGAATTGACTCACTACTGTTCCCAATATGTTGGTTATGCAGCATCCTCCCAAATGGAATTAGAAAAATATTTTAGGGCAGCCAGCCCACTACCCTCCACCCACAGATAGCATGGCCAGTGATCAATAATGTAGTAAATTGTAGTAACAGCATCTGTAAGGCACTAGGCTGAAGAAGTCTGCTTCTGGCCTTCCACTTATTCCAAAGTCAAGAATAAAGAATGAACATTTCTTTGCAAACCTCTCTCTCACATTGCATCACTGTGATATATTAAATATATCTTAGGATTCTGTCATGCAACTGTCTGGTTTCTCCTTGATACTTTTCCACTGTGGTTTATTTGCACTTCGAGTGGCTCACCTTTGTTCTGTTTCTGTCAGGCAGAAACTAGACATGGGCATGACAAAATTCTAAGACATACTTTACATAGATACATGATGGAATACGTATAGGGCTAAAAGAGGTGTTGCGCATTATTGTAAAATAGTTGTGCTACTATGCATTGTTTCTAATAGAAAGGAAGTTCTTAATGAATATATCCCTTCCTCTTGAGAATAGAGGCCCTTACACAATCATAGCATTATATTCCACTTTAACTGCCATGGAAACAATTTATGGAATCCCAGGACTTGCAGCTGGTTTGTTCTTAGACTTCTCTGCCAGAGAGAATTCTATAGCTTGCCTCACCAAACTATAAATCCTAGGATTCCATAGGATGCCACCACAACAGTTAAAGTGGAACACAGTGTTATAATGATGTGATGTGAAAGGGCCCCAGAACCTATTGAGGTAACAAAGGTGCGGTACAGACTGCCCTTTTCCATGGTGGATTGGGGCCAGGGCAGCCTCACCGGCAACCCTGCGGCTCCAATCTGCTGTTTTTCCAGGCCATAGAGAAGCAGCAAAATGCTGCTTCTCTTTGGCCTGAAAAAGGGATGCCCTTGCATCCTGGGCGTCAATGGCACCCTGGCGCTAAAGAGGAGAAGGGCCGGCTGCTGCTGTCCCTTTCCCCTCTGCATCGTTGGTGTGGCCATTTGGTTGCCGCACCAACGATGCGGGAGCCCAAAAGGAGCTCTGTTTTGGAGAACCTTTCCATGCTGCCACCAGGCCACCATAAGCAGCCTGGAGCAGCGTGGACACGTCATGTGCACTCCATGATGTTTGGACGTGGTGCATGTGTGACATCATTGTTACGCATGCCATGTGGACGGCGCTGTGTAACAATGGTGCCCCTCACTCTTACTAGGGTTAGGGTGTGTGCAGTTGGTGCGCACTCCTTAACCCTAGTATCGCCAGGAACACGCTGCTTTATGGCGGTGTTTACTGGCCCATTGCCTGAGGAACTGCTTCACTTTGGAACTCAAACTTGAAATGACATAAAATATTCACTGGCAGAAACAAAAAATGGGAATGGGAGAGAGCAAAGGGGAAGTGAATGATGTATACTTTAAAAGTACTTGTCTGTCTGTAATCCTGAATAGGATTATTCTTCTCCACTCTGTTTTGTTGCAGGTCTTACTTGTTACAGGTAATGAATAAAGAAGGTAATATTGCTTAATGATAACAATAAAACCTGTACAGACAGGGCAAAATAAAGCTGCTTCGGGTCACTTTGGAGGTATGCTGTTTCAATGATGCATGCGTCCTAAGAGGCCAGAAGTCATGCCAAAGCCATACTCCAGTTCTAAGGACTGGAGCAGAGCTTTAGCACAGCTTCTGGCCTCTTGGGACACATGCATATTTAAACAGCATATGTCCAAAGTGACCCAAAGCAGCTTTATTTTGCTCTGTCTGTATTGGCCCAATAGAATTCAAAATAGGATTCAGAGAAGAAGACTACAAGAACTGGGTGATCACACTGAAGGAAGCATGCCAGTAGTGGGATAGCCCTATCTATTGCTGGCAGGTAGTGACCAACATGCTGGCCTAGTATCAATTCAGCAGAAAACTAGTTTGGCCCTAAACTGATTCTCCCACTCTTCCAACTCCACTGTAGTTAGATGAAAATAACCTAAACAGTAATGAAGTGCCTACAATATATGGACATCCTCAATGTCCAGTTGCAAAGAGTTCTTGTTGGTACAAGTGATAGCTGAAGCAATGCAACAGTAATGCATGAAAGGATGTGGGATCATCTACACTGTAGAAACAATGCAATTTGACACTGTTTTAAGTGCCATAGCTCCATCCTATCCATCCATGCTATGGAATCATGGGATCTGCAGTTTTGCAAGGTATTTAGCCTTTTCTGCCACAGAGTACTGATGCTTCACAAAACTACACATCCCAAGGCTTTGTAGGATGTAGCCATGGCAGTTAAAGTGGTGTCAAGCTGCATAATTTCTGCAGTCTAGATGCACTCTTATATATGATCTTGCCCTGCCAGTCATCAATTATCTAGGTCATCTTTGCCTCATGCAAAGATAGTGACAGAATTACTCCTGGCTGGGGGTAAGAATTTTGAAAATACAGTATAAACCATCAGATGTAAACCTGATAATACACTGAGAGTGTGAAACTTGATTTTTAAAGAAAATTTTAAAAATAGAAAGTGGGAAGGATTAGAAAGTTTACACTGAGTGCCACCATCTGTCCTTCTGTTGGAGAAGAAGCTTCCCTCGCCCCTTTCATCAGACACCACTTTCTCAGACACTTGAGAATTAATTTAAGAGAAAATCAGTTCCGTGACTTACATGTACTTGAAGACATATCCTCCTCAAGATTTGCCCTCTGTATTCTTTTGCATTCCAAAAAGTGTGGTATATGTGCATTTTTCAGAAATGGAACTAATCACTGATTCTCACCATGAAGTCATTAAGGCTTTGGAAACTGAGACAGGGAGTCTCATTAATTTTCCAGCATTTGTCAATGGAGAGCTCTAGATCATGGTAAGACGACACATTAAAAAGAATTTTAACTACTATTTTCTTGTTATTGTAAAAAAAAAAAAAATCCTGCACTGTGGGCAGCCCACATCAAACCCCAGCATGGTGAAACAAAATGTGGAAGGTATAACCTACTTGGCACAAGAACCTCACAGCATCCCTCCTGTTTTGCTATTACTGGTGATGTAGGAGAACAAGGCTATAAGGAAGCATGTAAGGAGTGTCAAAGGGCAGAGGACTTGTGTTCTTGCTGAGATATGTCAGTGTCTGTATTCTCAGTAGAACATTTATCCCACAGTTCAGAGATAGGCAAAAGTACAGGGTTATCAGGGGGCCATTTTTCCAACCAAATACTCTTCAGGGGCCAGGAATGCAGTAACCGAGTGGGGGGGAATGAAGGCACAGCCCCACTCAAGAATTCTGCTTTCCCAATGAAATTTTCATCAGTCCCCAAATTTCTAATATTACAGTAATGTAAAACTATTTAGAAATGTAGTTTAGTCATCCTATATAAATAGGGAAGGCAAACACAGCAAATACAGTAGGCCCTTGGAATCTGCTGGGGTTTGGTTCCACGATCCCCTGTGGATACTATTAAGTACACCTGCATACCCCACACTGTATTTTGGATTCCTTATATCTGAAGATAGCCTACCTCTTATTGTGTCCCCAGCCAAAGTTCTTGATCCATCTATCTCAGAGATATCCTGATCCATTCACTGTTTTTGTTATACTGAGGAGCTTATCGCTTTGGCCAATAAGCTGGTTTACCTCTTTCAGCTTCAATTCTGGATCCAGGATGCCCCTGGATGTTATCATAACTAAATTGCCACCAATCTATGCAGAATCCTACTGCCCAGATGCATTCCAGGTTGAAGTCTCACTTTTTTAACCCAGAAGCTCCCCGACTTTGAAAAAGTGCAGGCTGAGCAAGGCTTCGACCCAGGATGCATCTAGGCAGTGGCATCCTGCGTAGATCGGTGGTGATTTAGTTATGATAACATCTAGGGTAGGGTTACCATAATTGTCCACTAAAACCCAGGACAAAATGTAGGACAAAATCTAGACCAAACTGTAGGACACATGCAGGACAAAACTAGCCCCAAATGTAGGACATTTAAGGTCCTCCATTTTTCTTAAATGTCCCATTTTGGGCTGAGTTTTGTCCTGCAGTTGTCCTACAGTTTGGTCTAGATTTTGCCTACATTTTGTCCCGGGTTTTACATCCCAGATCCAGAATTGAAGCTGGAAGAGGTAGTCAGCTTATGGCCAAAGCAACAAACTCCCAAAACTAAAGCCATCATCAGTCTGGAATCTCATTGTCAATTCTGGGAACAAGTCTTTCAGCTTCTGTTATCTGCTAGATAACCATCAGTAGAGCTAGTTTTAAGTTTTAAATATGGTTTCAAAACCAACCTCTGTGCATACAGTCCAGCCCTCATACACCAGCTGCACTCTCTGTATGTTCGTGTTGCTCTCAGACCTCCCAGTCTGAGCTACTCCAGCTTCCCACAATCTTCTAATACGACAGGGAATTATAACACCATTGCAAATCTCACTATCCTTCATAGTTTCATTTCAGTTAGCTCTGTACGATGCATTTGTTGTGAACTGCTATCTTCTGTGTGTGATTGCCCTCTGCATTTTTCTAAAACATAAAACCTTTCTAATTCATCCAAAATCTGGTGTCCTCTCAGTTAACATTTATATACACTGTCCAATGGTCCAAAGGTACCTTTGGTACACAGATGCACCTCTGTGAGGGGCCATATTGGGTCTTCAATTGAAACTTGAAGTCACCAGAAAGTCACTTTTGGTTTAATTTTTGTTCATGTTTTGAAAAAAGGTATTTTTGGTTAATGTAGGTGTGGAAGCTGCAAAGAAGTGCACTTTCCAATAGGGGGACCACCTTGTGTCTAGGGTTGCCATAATCAGGACCTCCAAACCGGGACAAATGTAGAAACAATTTCAAATGTAGGACACATTTTATAATGGAGGACACACGAAAAAAAATTGATGTTTTTTTAAAATTTAATATAATGCATGTTTCTTAGGCATGATCAAATGGAGGACATTTTGAAATTGACAGAAGAGGACATGTCCTGGAAAAGGAGGAGGATGCTGGTCACCTGTTCTGGTCCAAAATACACTGCAGGAATTAAAACATTGTGGACTGAAATGCCCGAGTTCCTCACCAAAAACTGCATCCACACTGAGGAAATAATCCAGTTTGAGGAGTGACTTAACGTCTTGGGTTGTGCTGGGGAATGCTGGGTTGTAGTACACTGTGACCCAGAGCTATCTTTGACAGGGAGGTCACATAACCCTCCAAACGTAGTTGAACTGCAGTGCCTAGATTCCTCACCCGGTGCTCCACACTGAGGAATGGTCCAGTTTGAGACTGCTCAGTGCTGGGGAATCTGGGGATTGTGTCTATTGTGGCTCAGAGCCATCTCTGACAGAGAAGTCTCAGTGTCTCCCAAACACTAGCATTCCCAGGATCCCTACCACTGAGTTAAAGCAGTCCAAAGTGGGTTATTACTCCTGCAGTGTGTGAGAGAGATATAAAGGCTAGGACTGGATTCATTCATTAACTCACAAAAGGAGGAATCTGTGTCCAAAACACACTGCTTTGACTGCCAGGGCTCAGTGCTGGTGGAATCCTGGGAATTGTAGTTTATTGTGGCACCAGACTCTCTGACAGAGAAGGCCAATGCCTCACAGACACCAGAATTCCGAGCATGATTGGCCCTGGCAGTCAAAGTTAGAAAAATACACAGGGGCAAAATAAATATTGAAAATGGCCACGCACCTCCTCCTCCTCCTTTCCTCATCATCCTCGCCTCGGGTACCAAAGGAAATGGCCCTCTCCCGCTGCTGCCTTGCTGGGACCAAACAGAGGAGGGCTCCTCTTCCTGAGTCTGGCAACCTCCTGTTGTCAACAAGCCTCAAAGATAATTCCCCAAATGTTTGCGCAAAACTCACCAATCCCCCCATATCTCACCAAATATTCAGTCAAAATCCCTGAAAAGTCCCTGTAATGTTTATATAGCAATAAAACGTAGCCCTAATTGAATAAAAATATTGGAGCTTATTTCAACTCTCAAAATACCATTAAAACCACACCAAATCACACCAAGGCTCTGAAAAGTACCCATTTGTTGTGAAAGTCACCAGATTGGCAAACAATGCGAAATCCAGGACAAACCTGAGTCAAGGAGAAAACCGTGCCGGGACGCCCCCTAGTGTGAAAACCAGGAATGTCCCGCCGCAGGGGGTTATGGCAACCCTATCGTTGTCTCATCAATCAGGGCAATGCATTGTGAAAGGATGTGGAAGGAGGTCTTTCTGATATGCTTCCCCTTCCAAATACAGTTGGCCCTTCTTATACACGGATTTTTTATACACGGATTCCAGCATACACGGTTTGAAATGTTCCAAAAAAGTATAAATTTACCTTGATGTTTCATTTTTTTATTAGGGACACCATTTTGCTATGTCATTATTTAATGGGACTTGAGCATACACGGATTTTGTATACACGGGGGGATCTTGGAACCAAACCCCAGCGTATAACAGGGTCCACTGTAATGGAATAATCTCCCCTTATTGGAGGGAGCCTGGTGGCACAGTAGTTAAATGTCTATACTGTAGCCACTCACTAAGGTGCAAGTTCAATACCATCCAGGGGCTCAGGCTCAACTCAGGCTTGCATCCTTCTGAGGTCGCTAAATGAGTACCCCAGCTTGTTGGGGGCAATTAGCTTACACCTTTGTAAACCACTAGGGAGTGCTTAAGTGCATTGAAAAGTGAAAAGTACTTGCTATCAGCACTCAAATCCAGGTTATCTGAAGCATCAGCATCCAAGTCCAGGTTATCTGAAGGACAAACATCTCCACATATGAGCTGCCTGTGGATTGAGATCTTCTGAGGGGCTCTTACATCTCCTTCACCACTCACACAGTTACATCTGGTGGGAACATGGAAGGGGCCTTCTTGGTGACTGCTTTCAGGTTTGAGAATGCCCTGCCTATAGTTCCTGGCAACCTCTTTGCTACTGTCCATCCATAGGCAGTGGAAACATTTTGTTTTAGCAGATCTTTCAGGCTGACAGTTCAGGAGATAAGGGTCTTTATGTGCTGTGTTTAAAGTTCTTTTTAGTGGTTTGTCATGCTTTTAGTTTTATTGTTGCTTCATTTATATTTTTAACTTTAGTATAATCTACATTTAGAATATATCTGTTTTAACTTTTGTAAGCTGCCTCTTAAACTGGGAAAAGCAATTCATATTTAAATGAATATGCAAATCAATATAGCAACAACAACAACAATAATACTGCTATCTGGTGGCAACAGCACGATATAGCCGGCTTGCCTGGCTTCCTCCCCCGTCCCGCCTCCGTGTCTGCCTCCAAAAAACTGTGCTTGTGGCTGTGTTGTTGTTGTTATTGCTGCCGGGCGGCTCCCTGGGTTCAAGTGGACACCTGCGCAACTGCGCACCGACCAGGGAAGCCGCCTACGGACTTTGACATCTCCAGTGTCTCAGCAAGCATTTCCATTCTGAGCCAAGGTGCTGGTTAATAATTTAAAGCCCTAAACAGCTTGAAACCTCACTACTTGAAGGAGCACCTCTATATATATATCCCTGCCTGAGGATTGAGATCTACTGGAGGGGTCCCATCAGTAGGGGAAATACATTGTGGGAAGACAGAGGAGAGGGCCTTTTCTGTTGTGGCACTTGGTTATGGAATTCCCTCTCCTTGGAGTCCCAACTAGCTTCAGATTGGAATCATTTTGGTGCCAAGTAAAAATTTACTTTTTATTAAAGCCTTTGGTCAAGTTTATTTTTTCAGGATGCACATGTTGATATCATTAAGCCTGATTCATTAAGTATTGAACATAGTGCTCAGAGCATGTAATTTCAATAATTAAAAATCTAGTAGTTAAAAAAATATTCCTTGAATGGAAATAAGTTTTCCAGATCTGTGTGGGAAGGGGAGAAAACAGAAACACCTCACTAGCTCTGTTTTTAACTGCTTTGAAGCACTGTTTGTATGAACACCTGAGTGTTCTCATTCAAGAAGAAAGAAATTTTCAGGCACTCTGCCACTATTCACAATTACGCACATGATCTCACTTTTAAGTGTCATATCTACCTTCTATGGAATCTTGGGTTTGAAATATCCTCTCTAAAGTGCAAATCCCAGGATTCCATAGGATGGAACCATAACAATGGAATCACAGCACTATACATGTGTAGTAATGAAAAGGTCTTAGACTTTGCTCTGAACAGAAAATTGTCTATAATTCCTGCCAAGACTATACGTTATAGCAGCCCAGGCGCCTGCAGTCAGGGTCGTTTTAGGGCCTAAAGTTTCCAGTCCAAAACTTGGTGATGTCACTAAAGTGCTACTTTATGTGTGAGATGCAGTTGCTCAGTTTGTCATTCAAAGACAGATACACAAGCGCACGCGCGCGCACACACACACACACGGAATATATTTGGCTATTGGAAAATTAAGACAGAAATCTTGGCTAAAGGGACTTTCTCCAGATCAAGGTGAAATGGAGGGATTATTGCTTCTCACCTACTTAGGGAGATGTGATAAAGAACATTTAATCCAGCCTAGGGATGGGTGGCTCAGCAGTTAAGATGCTGACCCTGATGATTGTGAGATCGGCAGGCCAGAAGTTCGAGGCCCAAGTGCTATGTGATGGAATGAGCTCCCAAAACTAGCCCCAGCTACTGTCAACCTAGCAGTTGAAAAGCATGTAAAAGCGCAAGTAGATAAATAAGTACCACATCAGTGCAAAGGTAACAACATTCTGTGCAGTCATACTGGCCACATGATCACAGAGTCGTCTTTGACAATGGCTTAGTAGCAGAGATGAGCACCACCTCCTACAGTTGGACACAACTTGACAATCATGGTAAAGGGGAGACTTTACCTTTACTTGCTCTAGCCAGAAGGTGGATGCAAAGAATAGTGGAGGCTAAGCTCTGGTGCCACAATGGGGGGTGGGAATGAAGCTAAATAAGTAAAAACATAGAATCCCTGGAGTGTTTGGAAACTGGAACAACAAACCAATTAAGCCCTGCACATTGTAGCAAGCTGTCACTCTGCTAGATGTACAGAAGATTAGCACAAGGCCCTTTCCTCTTGCCTTGAACTGAGCCCACCAGAACTAGAGAATCTGCCCTCTTGCTCCCACATGGACATAACCCACAAAAACTGGAGAGGGAGGGTGCATCTACACTGTAAAAAGAATGGAGTTTGACACCACTTTAAATGCTGCAGCTCCATCATATGAAATCTTGGAATTGTACCTTTACAAGATCTTTAGTCTTCTCTGCCAAAGAGTGCCGGTGTCTCTCAAAACTAAAAATCGCAGGATTATAGGAGGGAGCCATGGCATTAAAGTAGGGTCAAATTCCATCATTTCTACCATGTAGATGCACCAATAGAGCCAGGCCCTGAGATCTGGCATGCTTAGCCTGTAGTAATAATGATCCAAGAATGAGCTCTGGGTAGTTTTCACAGGAGTGCTCTCACCCTGAGATTTTTCCCTTGCACTCTGAGGACCGGGGAAGAATGGCCAGGCACTGAGATCTGGCAACCCTAAACAAAACAGAAAACTACCATGGTACAAAGTAGCTTGGAAGGGTAAGAGAACAAAGCTCAGTCAAATTTATTTGACCTAATGCATTGCAGTGACTGAGTTTGCCATTAGAGAGAAATGCTTTATGATCATGACATAAGGAGCACATTACACTGCACTGATTCTGCCAGCTCAAGATGACACTAAAGAGAAAATGGAGGGAAAAGGCTGGCAATCCAAACCCTTTTGCTTTACCACTATGCAAACAGTTCATAATACAGTGCTGAGAAATGCATGCATTCAGGATTCAAGGGCTGCACCTGCTCAGTTTTCAGTCCCCACCTCCACCTCAGCTGGCTACACCTGTGTTTGTTCAAAGTCGGAAGATTGCTTCCAGCTTTGAAAAAAGACAATTTCCAGTCTAACACAGGCAAAGGCAGTTGCAAAATAGCCCTTAAATGGCTAATCATGCATCCTGAAGGCTTCTACTGATGTAACTACCATTTTAGGCTGTATGTTTTTCCAGCATGAAGGGGAATCCTGGCAAGCTGCATGTAGCCCATGTCTGCATAATCGCTATCTCTGCTATGGTGCCAACATGGTGCAGCGGTTAGACTGGGAGTTCAAATCCTCACTGAGCCATGAACTTAAGACTTTGGCCCAGTAACTCACTTTCACATAGACCTTCTTTTCAGTGTTGTGAGGATAAAACTGAGGAAAGGAGAGAGATGTAAGTCACCTTGAGCTCACTAAAAGAACAAACAACAAACAAGCTTCTTTTTTATACCTCTTCATACCGCCTAAGCAGTGTCTAAGCAGTTTACAACTGTAAACTAATTTGCCCCCAACAGTCTGAATACTCATTTTAGCAACCTTGGAAGGATGCAAGCCTGAGTTGAGCTTGAGCCCTTTTTTCTGGTCTTGAACTTGCAACCTTATGGTTTTGAGTGAGTGGCTGCAGTACAGGCATTTAACCACTACGCCGCCAGGGCTCCTGGAAAGAAAGCCAAGATATAACTGTAACAAATAATACATAAACTAATTAATTAATTAATGTTGAATGTTGGATCTAGAATTTAGTTACCTCTATAAACTTAAAGGACCACCAGTGTGGTGTAGTGATTTGGGTGTTTGCCTAGGGTTCTGGAAACCAATGTTCAACTCTCCACTTGGTGGCTATGGGAAACCGCTTTGTGTCCTTGTGTAAGTCACACACTCTCAGCCTCAGAGCAGGTCAATGAAAAAATGCTCTTAGAACAAATCTTACCAAGAAAACCCTGGCATACATTCTCCTTAAGGTCACAATAATGAAATACAATCTTTGAAAATTTTCTGATGCATTATTGTTATTGGTCTTTTGTGGATTTTTTAAAAAAAGGAAATCTTGTTATAATAATATATTACCAGTTGAGTATCCCTTATCCAAAATGCTTGGGATCAGAAATGTTTCAGATTCCCTCCCCCTCCCAGATTTTGAAATATTTCCATATACATTAGAATGATGTCTTCGAGATGCAATCCAAGTCTAAACATAAAATTAATGTATGTTTCATATACAGCTTATACACATAGCTTGAAGGTAATTTTATATAATTCTTAAAATAATTTTGTGCACGAAGCAAGGTTTATGTACAAGGCACCATCAGAAAGCAAAAGTGTCACTATCTCAGCCAGCCATGAAAAAAAGTTTTGCAGTTTGGAACATTCTGGATTTTTGGCTAAGGGATACACAGCCTGTATTGTCTTTTGATGTTTGTAGTTATATATTGTATTTCCAAAGGCAGCATATTACTATTTTAATAAATAACTAAATAAAACCATGCCACTATTATAACAGTGTGAGAACTAATTATTGGGTGAAGGGAAAGAAATAAAGAGAGCTGGTATAGTACAGTGATTAAACCACACATCAGGAAGCCTAGGCTTATACATAATTTCTGCTATGATTCTACTAGGTGGCTTTACGTAGATCACTGTGTGCTGCCCTGCTGTTATATCACTTCCTTTAATAGTGAACTCAGGTGGTTTTGCTGAGAGCAACTGCGTGATAATGGAGTAAATGAGAAACTAGAAGAAAGTGTCAGCATGCCTGGGGAACCTTGAGTTTTCTAGAAATACAGTCCTTTAAAAATGGGATGGCAGAGGAAATGGCATAGTCTTGGGGAACAGCAGAGATGACTGGATACAGTTATTAGTTGTCCAGGCCAACAAAGAGAGCTGTAGTTGGAGATAACCGATTTGCTTGAACCCTGACAATTTAACATACAGATAAATACTACAGTTCCTAGAGGAAGTCATGGTTGGTTGGCGGGAACCCTGATTGCATTGCTGTTATTGAATGAAAACACATGCAGTTATTTTGTTTTAAGTCCTACTTGACAAAGATAGTAACCTTGATCTTTGTTATAGGTTTGCTGTAAGGAGTACTACAATATCCACTCAAGTGTGATTATGAGTCCCAGCTCTCAGGGTCTGGCCCCTTTTCCCCATTCATCAAAGTGACAGAATAATCTCTGTGTGTATATTTTTCTTCATTTGTTAGACTTGATGTTTGCTAATTTGAATGCCACATTCTCTGCAATGGTGGCTGAAGTGGGCTTGCCTTATCCACAGGCTCTGGATCTGGAGATTTAATCCACTATGAACTGCAAACAATTTAATGTTAAAAAAAAAAAAAGAAATCCTGAGATCTCTTCACCAGGCTGTATCACTTTTGCATGGCATTGGTGACCTTTGCATGGCTGTCTGGCAGCAGCATTTGCATGGCTGCTCAGCTGCAGCATCTTAGTATAGCTGCCTAGTTGCAGTGTCTTTGCCCAGCAGTGGTGACCTTTGCATGCCTGCATGGCTGCCCAACTGCAATGATTTCATGCATGGGGGGGGGGAATGTAGATTGAAGAATGCATGCCTGATGACTGGGTTGCTCAAAGGTGCCATATTCAGGCTGGTGCATAAAGGCTTCCTCCACCTCTGCCCTGGGACTGCTCAGTTAAGCAGGTGAGTCCTTATACTGTATATAAATTAGTAAGTATTCAGCATCTTTATAAATGACCTGGATGACAGAATTGGGAGCATACTTATCAAATTTGCAGATGACACCAAATTAGGAGGAATAGCTAATACCCCAGAGGACAGGATCAAGATCCAAAATGACCTGAATAGACTAGAAAGCTGGACCAAAGCTAACAAAATGAAATTCAACACAGAGAAATGTAATGTATTGCACTTAGGGCGGAAAAATAAAATGCACAGATATAGGATGGGTGACACCTGGCTGAATGAAACTACGTGTGAAAGGGATCTAGGAGTCCAAGTAGACCACAAGTTGAACATGAGTGAACAGTGTGATGCGGCAGCTAAAAAGGCCAATGCAATTTTAGGCTGCATCAATAAAAGTATAGTGTCTAGATCAAGAGAAGTAATAGTGCCACTGTATTCTGCTCTGGTCAGGCCCCACCTGGAATATTGTGTCCAGTTCTAGGCACCACAATTCAAAAAGGACATTGAGAAACTGGAGCGTGTCCAGAGGAGGGCGACAAAAATGGTGAAGGGTCTGGAAACCATGCCCTATGAGGAACAACTTAGGGAGCTGGGGATGTTTAGCCTGGAGAAAAGAAGGTTAAGAGGTGATATGATAGCCCTGTTTAAATATTTGAAAGGATGTCATGTTGAAGAGGGAGCAAGCTTGTTTTCTGCTGCTCCAGAGAACAGGACCTGGAACAATGGATGCAAGCTACAGGAAAAGAAATTCCACCTGAACATTAGGAGGAACTTCCTGACAGTAAGGGCTGTTCGACAGTGGAATGCACTCCCTCGGAGGGTGATAGAGTCTCCTTCCTTGGAGGTCTTTAAACAGAGGCTGGATGGCCATCTGTCAGGGATGCTTTGATTTGGATTTCCTGCATGGCAGGGGGTTGGACTGGATGGCCCTTGCAGTCTCTTCCAACTCTACGATTCTATGATTCTATGATTCTAAGTAGACTATAGTCCTTATAAAGTACGGTATATAAAATGGTGGAGGGCCATACAAAATGGTAGAGTACTTGAGCACCTGTGGTTTTTGGTATCCACAGGGGGCCATGGAACCAAATCCCTATGATACAGTGGGCACACTCCATTTAAGATATCATGCTTAATAATGCCTGGAACACCACAAAGAATCATCCCTAGATTGCAGGGTTTGGAGCCAAAATCTCAGGGTCAGATGTAGTGTTCCAACTCTAGCAACCCAAGGTGTGGTGCATTTTGAACACAAATCAAACTGTTGCCACTCTTGTTTGATTAAATTACTGGTTTGTTTGATTAAATTATTGAATGGGCCATTTTTGCATGTAGGCGCAAAAAGAAAAGGTGGATTTTTTTGGGGGGGGCAGAGATATACTTTCTTAATGTCTTCACTGCCTTGAAAATATTAAAAATTCCCTCTGAAGCACATTATCACTGTGCTGTTCTTTTGAGTATTTATTTTCAAAGCATCACAGAGAAGAGCATACTGTATGTGCGTATAACCAATAGTTGCATCACTCAATTCTCTCTATGATGCATGTCACGGACATGCCTTTACTGAAAAGCTGAAAATAGAAGATTATTAGGAACTGTCAGGAAAGGAAATGCCACATGCTTTGGAATTTACTGGAGTACTAAAACAGTGATTAATCATACCAAAATACTTGGTTCATCCATCTTGCCATTGCCCTAGGGTACAGTAGTCAGTTCTGGGGTTGTTAGGTTTTTTGTTTTGCACTCTCCAGAATTCTTTTCTTCCTTTGCCCCATTCATTCAAAAGAATGAATGTCAGAACTGTGACAGTTTGCCCATTATTGCTGGAATCAGGAAGCAAATAGACCTTGTGGACTGAAGCCTTGGGTTTTTAGATCTAACAGAGCATGGGGGCATGACAACATTTGCAAAATGTCAAAGACTATCTATCTATCTATCTATCTATCTATCTATCTATCTATCTATCTATCTATCT
>NC_056524.1:243393314-243405781 GCF_019175285.1 Sceloporus undulatus
GCGTGCAGTGTGTGAGCGAGAATCACAAAATAAAGGAATAAAAGGCAACAGAGAAAGGGAGAAAGTACAGGCATCAATCAGTAGCTAGGAAAATATCTCTTTAGGACAGGGATGGGCTACTTGTTGCCCTCTAGATATTGTTGACTTGCAGCTGCCATCTGGCTATTCAGAATTTGGAAATGTTACTTTTAAAGTAAATCTTGCACAATCTCCTAGCCAGCATAGTCTGGAAAAGTTACATATGACAATGCCCCAGATCCTCCATCTTGCATGCCGCTGACAGTGCTGGTTAGGGATGTTTGGACTTAACAGTCCAATATCATCTAGAAGGTCATTAGTTTACTGCTCATGGACTAGAAAATTATAAACTCTGTTTCTGGGATAAAAGAGACTGATCACATGGACAGCAGGTTGTAGTTCTTAAGTATCACTACACAGAGCTATCTTGGCAAGAGGTACTTTTTGTGGCTGGCCCTCCTAGCACTCTGGACGCTATGGCAGTGGGATTTTTCTGCCAAACATCCAAAGACTTTTTACAGATAGTGATGGAACCACAATGCCATGATCTCCCAATTATATTTGATATGACATTTTGGAATACTGCCAGTGCCAATGTTTAAAGAAAAGGAAGTTGATCTTCCTCTTTCTCTACTGCCTTCCACTTTATTAAGCATTATCATCATTCCCAATGAGTCATGTAATCTTATATGTCCAAAAGCATGATAGCCTCAGGTGAGTCATTTTGCCTTTTGGTGAGAGCTGAAGACTGGTTTGCTCTGGGTGGGGCAATTTTTGGGGGGAGAAGGATATTTTTGGCTTTATTTATCTTTTTGTCTGTATATATTCAGGGAGCATCACTGAAATAATAACGTGCTTCCTGCATCCCTTAACACCACCATTGTGTTTTGTTTTTGGAGCATGGCAACCTCCAGATCCACAGAGATTGTCTAGCCTTGATCTGTTTAAACTGGCACCAGCTCTCCAAATTCTCTAGAGATATGAGACACTTTTAAATAGAGGTGCTGCATATAGAACCTGAGAACTTTATGTGGCACAACATGTGCTATCACCATGCTGTTGCCCCTTTCTTCCATGCATTCAACAATACTGGGCAGAAGAGAAAAATGAGTAATGTTTAAATTTTGTTGAACTGGAATAACAAAGACATAGAAATATCTCTATATGTCATTTTTATCTTATAAAAAAACTGGATATATAAGATAAGATGGTTATGAATACAAGAATGAACGAGAATATGTTGCAATTCAAGGAAGTAATGACTGGGGAAAGATTGTATAATTTATCAACAAATAAGTCAGTTAACTTTTCTGTAAAACCACAAAAAGATGATTGGTTGTGTGAATGTTACGTTGTTTTTAACTATTGTTTTTTATTGTTGTAATATAATAAACATATATTTGTTAAAAATCTGGGCATGTCTATGAGCCTTTGAGGGGAATTTGCCTCTGTTTAGCACAATGCTGGGTTACTGCACGAGTCAGGATCCAAAGAGTTATTTAGGCTTCAGTCTTTCATACAACAGTGAGTAAACCTTGCTGAACGCAATGAGATTTATTTCTAAGAACCCGCCACAAAACATGCATTGGACCAGAGCTGATTAACATAGGCCTTGAGTGAAGGTCACATACCAAGCTGACCTATGAGCAGTGATGTAGCAAATTCAGGGCTTACAGGGTCAAAGCACCATGACTTTTTAATTTGCAGACACTCTTTCCACATCAGGCCTTCTATGACCTTTGAGTTCAGCTGCAGTTTTCACAGGGCATGGTGGGGACTGGTACATTTTACTAGCAAATGTATTTTTGTGAGCCACCCGTATTGTAATAGAAAATAAGTTGGGAGTTGCTTGGTCCTGAAAGGGTACTTAGGACTCTTTACTTTGCAAAAGACACACACTTGGTGGAAATGAAAACTACTGCAATATGTTTGTTGATATGAATCAAGTCAACCATTGGATTTTTGAATTTTCCTTGCAAGCACAGCTATAAGAAAGTTCATGACAAATGTCTGCACTTCAGAATTTACTACTATATCAGTGAATAGGGTTAAAGATGGGGTGAGGACAAGTGAGGCTAGGAGCCAAAAAAAGAAAGAAAGAGGGGACTCATCCTCTCACTTCCAGGAATTGGTGACAAGGCATTATGGAGTCTCAAATTACTGAGAAGAATAGGCATGAGCTGAATCTGAGTATCTGCCCTGGCATGCCCTTTCACAGCCTAACATTGGGAAAGCAGAATGCAAACATTTTTTATAAGGAGCAGAGATTTAAAAACAGCAGGTGTTCACTTTAGTTTTCTTAGCAGAGCTAGGTGAGTACACAAAATATATTCCTGTAAAGTGTTTCTTCTAAATCATTAATTGTTAGCAGTAGAATATCCATGAATTCACTGAGTGCTCAGCTCCAATTTCTCTCCTTTGTCAGATACAAACAATATTAAAATTGAAGGGAAGTAAACTAAAACTGGAAATCTCCCAGTTTTCCATCAGTATCTCACAGATTTTAGTTCCTCCATCACTTCCATCTCCTGTTCAAATAAGTGAAATATCAATGGCTTAGTCATGAACACACATACGCTTCTCACACAGAGTGGCATTGGCATGGAAGACATTTTTCTAGGATACAATCCTACATGATTGATACAAGAACCTGGGAGGGCAAACTACACAAGTCTTTTGCATGGAAAATTTGCATTACTAACCCACAGGAGATATATGAGTCCCAGACTGAAAAATGGCTACCACAAAACTATAGTTGCATATCAAGGGTGCCACACTGATCTTACAGTCAGCAGAGAATGACTGGTATGTTGGTATGGTAATAGCAGTGGATCAGTGGAACAGTTTCACATAAAGCATTAATCATTTCTTACACTTTTTTAGTTTTGCACTTCAAAAGTCATCCAAGGTGCAGAGCTAATTAAAAGACATGGGTAGGAACATGGCATGAGGATGCTTAGCAACAAAATAAAGTCCAGAAATTCTTCTCTGGATAAGACTGAATGCAAAATGTTACAAGCTGTGTTCATACATTTGTCTAGCTGTGTCTCTCTGTTTATTCTCTGTATCTTCATAGCTAATTAAAGTTCTGTTTTGTTCATTCATTACTCAGTCATTCAGAAACTCTGACTAACATGGCAACAGACTGACTGACCAGTGCAGGCTTATATGTCTCTCTTAGGCACGTTACAGAGCGTCGAAAAGCAGCGCTCTGCCTGCGCTGTCATTAGTTACGTTGAGAGGCCCCAGCGGCCAAACCGCGAGGCTTCCCGGCGCAGCTAAAAAGAAGCGCCAAAATGGGGCTTCTTCTTGCATCGCGGAAATGACGCGACGAGGCGCCAATGGCGCGCTCGACACATCATTTTTGCGACGCTACGTGCGGACACTAAGTGTCTGGCACGTAAAAATGGCCGCACCCGTGTGTATAGGGTGCGGCCATTTTTACACCCCCATCACGTGCTAGGGGTGAGGCCGGTATGGATGCTAGGTCCTCGGCCATCCCCTAGCACGTGATGGGGGTGCTGCAAAGGCCCGTGCGGAATGGGCCTTAGTTTACACACCTCTCTTCATTTATTGTTATTGTATGCCTTGAAGTAATTTCTGACTTGTCACAACCCTAAGGGGATCCTATCATGGAGTTTCCTGGGACTGAGTGTGACTCACCCAAGGCCAAGAGGGGGACCAGAGTTATAGTCCAGCTCTCAAACCACTATATTATGGCGGCTGTCTTTATTTATACAAAGATAGATGTATCCAGGCATACCTCAGTTAACAAAGCCTCTGACAAAGAAGCATCTTTTAACAAAGACTTTATGTGCCCTCCCCTTTGTTCTCTGCCTAATATTTGGATGGGAGACCACTGATGAATATCAGATGCTATTGGCTATATTTCAGAGGAAGGAACTGGCAAAGCCACGTCTGAGTATTCCTTGCCCAAGAAAACCCTATGAACTTTATGGGGTCAACATAAGTGAACAGGACTTGAAGGCATGGGTCCACATGGGCACGCACACACACACTTGTAGTTGTGAGCCTTCCAGTAGTTTCCAGCTTGGCAACCCATGGGGGGCTTTCTTGCCATGGATTTGTTCAAAGGAGGTTTGCCATTGCCTTTCCTTGAAACTGAGAGGGTGTGACTTGCCCAAAGTCACCCAGTGGGTTTCATGGCCAAGCTGGAAATTGAACTCTGGTCTCCAGAGTCCTAGTCCAATACTTAAACCACTATACCATGCTGGCTCCCTCCTCCCCCCTCCTCTCTCTGTTTACTTTCAACCTTTTATTGAAAACTTGAATAGGGCTTATATAATTGCTGTTTAACTTCATTCACAAACTTGAAAAAAAAACAACAACAGAAATCATGAGGAAATATTGCAGTTTGAATATGAGAAAGAGCTGCTACAATGTAGGAAATGACTAGCAGTAATTGGAAATCAAGATACCTCTGGATATATGAAATACTCCTGCCTTTGAAATGGAAAGAAAATTGATTTATTGTGTAAGGGAAGCTAATTTATAGATAATTTAAATAAATTAAAGTTAATTGTGATGATTTCCCATTTCCCTGACTGCATGCTTATTTTAGACCACATTTACACCATTTTGTGAAATCTGTGGTCATCCACCCAAAAGTCTTTGTGCCCCAAAAATGTGCAATATATGTAGTGTGTGAAAAGTGTGAAATGTGTACACATTTTTCTGCACATGTCCCTAATATAAGCATTTTGCATGCAAGATTTTCCAAATCTACCCCTTCATGCATCTTTGTGCACATCATTCCTTAATGTGCACACTTTCCTGGGCTGCAATACAGACAACACATTGTAAAAATGTGGATTTTGATGTGCTATTACATTTCATTCTGCTTATAAATTTAGCAAATCTAACTTGGCTAGGTTTTGACAAAATTTATTTAATTAAGCCAAAATCTAACTATATTATGGAATAGACCTTAAGGTTAAACACATTCATGGCTGTCTCTTATCTGCAATGCAGGTGAACCAATGAACTTGGTGATTACCTGTTGCCAGTGAAATAAAGAAAAATGCACTCCATTAAACTGAAGTACATTGGCTTGACTGACTTATAAATAAATCTTTTGATTGAGCTTTATATACATCTCAGTTACAGAGATACTTAGATTCTTTCCAGATACAACTTGGATGACTTAGAAGAAAGAAGAGACCATCAAGAAAATATAAACAACAAACTATAAAGGATTTCAAAATGAAATTAAGTCACTACCTGTCGAGGGGTCCGTTCTGACTTACTTCTGCACCATTCCCAGTCTGAAAGTTCTGGTTTCCGTCCCTCCTCATGTGAAAGCCTTCTTTCCTGTCCTTCAAAAAAAGTACATTTCTCATTATTCCTGATATCTTCTTTCTTATATGTTCCTATTTTGTCAGAACGCAGGCAGTCTATGAACTTATCCTTGCTGAGGTCTTGTTTTGTGTCAGTACCAACTGTTTTCTTGCACTTGTTGACTGTCTCCTTAAGCAGGGAGCTGTTCTCGAGAGAGATGGTGCTGAACTCAATTTTGTTGCTTTCCTTTTGAGCTTCTTTTGTGTTGTCACAATCATAGTTGAGCAAGCTGTGGTATGATATGGAATTGCTATCATCACTGTGACGGTTGTCATGGGATATCTTATAGATTCCATAACCTTGATGAAATGACAGGTTGAATTCAAAGCCTCTTCTTCTGGCTAAAGAAAGGAATCAGGCATTTCCATTAAAAACATAAGCAGGAGAAATGTGCAAATTTAAAAATTTAAAAATCCCTCAAATGCTGGCTATCAGAACAAGTTTAGTGCACATTATCACAACATAAATGAAACAAATCATGTTCCAAAAATTCAAAAGCACAGCTGGTACTGACTTAAGGCACATACATGTCAAGGCTGAAGACAGAGATACTTCTGAGAGGGCAAGTCCTGTGACATTTGTGTTACAGCCTAAAAGTATTATACAGTTGTGGTTTCATACATATATTTTCTGTCTCTGAACTGTATACCTTGGAAAGGGTTGATTTTTTCCCCAAACCACTTTCACCACGGATGAAAGTTCCATTTGAAATCAAGTAATATTAGCTAATTTATTTTTAAGGAAGAAAATATAAAAAATTCCCCAGGTACCAGAAATAGGTTTGATCTTCATTTTGTACAGGATATGGAACAGGAAAGGCTGGCCTCTTAGATTCTTCTATAGATCTAATCTAATTAATCTAATCTCATTCACTCTACCCATCCATGCATCTATCCATCCACCTGTTTCCCAATGGGACAAAGTTAATCATGGCTTAATGTTAGTGCAGTGCTTCCCAAACTTTGGTTCTCCAGATGCTTTTGACCTCAGCTCCCAGAATTCCTGACTATTGGCCAAGCTAACTGGGGCATCTGGGAGTTGAAGTCCAAAACACTTAGAGGACCAAATTTTGGGAATCACTGTTTTAGTGGGATTGGTTTGAAAATTCACAGTGCATTTATATGTACATCCACTCTGAAGTAATACCCATTGACTTCAATGGCCCTGCCACCTAAGTAAGTGGGAATTGGTCTCATTGCACTCAATGTGGTTTATTTTTCACAAGACATGCACAGGATGGCTCTGTAAGTTAATTAAATCTGATTTCACTGGGAAGTAAGTGCAACTAACTCAAGGCTCTTCCTGACAGCCAAGATTCCCTTATACACGGATTTTTTTATACATGGATTCAAGCATCAACATTTTGAAAATGTTCCCAAAAAAGTATAAATTTGAAATATCAAACCACGATTTTCCATTTTTTATAAGGGACACCATTTTGCTATGTCATTATATTTAATGGAACTTGAGTATCTTGGAAGCAAAACCCATCATATAACAAGGGTCCACTGTAATTGTTGGGCTACTCTGTTTCCATTGTTAGATGTTGTTCTCATTCCTGCATCCAGTCATTTATCCATTCGTTCCTGGGATTTTGTCCTTTTCTCTTCTTTTCCTTGAACTGTGGTGTGGACAGGCCCTTCTCTCCTCCCAGGAAGTGTCATCGGGAAAGGAACATCTTCTTGGTGATAGACACACTCACATTCACAATGTCATCAGTGCTGTCACCCAAGAGTACATGGGGGAGTCAAGATCATAGAGACAGAAATGAACATGAATCCTAAATAAACTGGAAAGTTCCAGAAGCAAGGGAAAACACACCTTTTTCTCACTGTTTAAAATATCACAGTTAGCCCCAAGAATTCACCAGAAATAGACCAGAATAGGAACTGCATCATTTGGACTGTTGCAAAAAAATCTCAATACCCAGGCGCAACTCCCAAGGCTTTTCAGCATTCTGAATAAACCCTTAGTCTAGATGCAATCCAGTGTTTGAAATCTCAGTCTTCTTTTGACTTTTTCTGGGTGAATGATTTAAATCAGCAGATGGCTTGGGGTTTGGCATCTGTTACATTAAAACCATTTCAGTCTAATTTTAATTGAACTTTTCTTGGGGATTTGGGGATTCATTCAGAAAGCACAGTGAGCACAGAATTCAGAGCAGCATGTACCACAGTGAAGTTGCATGTAAGCTTGGTCCCCAGCACATCATCCAGCAGTTTCAGATGTATAACTTCTGACCTGGGACCAGGAATGGTGGAAGTAAGGGGCTGAACAGACCAGCAGTTTGAGCCAGTTTCCCGGTGGCGTGGGGGCATGGTGACTGCATGCCGCACACCCTGACTCTGTGCCAGTCCGGCATCATGCCACATGACTGACCAGACATCAGGCAGAGTTGGGGCATTCCTGTGACACAGAGACCAGACGCTGTACACTGCAAGAGTGCAGAAGAGCACCTCTTTTCAGGCCCAAAAAGGAGTGGCATTTTGCCGCTCCTTTTTGGACCTGAAAAATCCTGGATCAGGGCCGCAGCATGTGGTTGCCTTGGCCCCGACCTGACCTCACATTAAGGAAAGTATTAGTTAGTTGCATCAATTTTGATAATGCTAGTCACTTTCTCCTTTTTTACTTCTCCTCAAAGGAAAATGGAAATGGAGAAACTAGATCCCAGCTGTTCTAGCAAGTTTGAGTGGTGCTCTCCAAGCTAAAAGCACCATCTGTTTGTTGAGAGGTACACAGGTTGCACATTAGAGCTCATAGGCAGCCCTCCTCTGAATGTAGATGATCTCTAAATCAATACAGGTTGAGTCTCCCTTATCTGAAATTCTGAAATCAGAAATACTCCAAAAAGCAAAACATTTTTCAAAAGGAGCTGAGACAGTGATACCTTTGCTTTCTGATGGTTCAGAAACTTTATTTCACATAATTTTTTAAAAAATTGTATAAAATTCTCTTCAGGCTATGTGTATAAGGTGCATATACAATATAAATGAATATTGTGTGTAGACCTGTGTCCTATCTCCAAGATATCTCTTTATGTACATATATGCAAATAAAGCTATTCCAAAATAAAAGTTTGAAAATTTTGAAATCCAAAATACTTATGGTGCCAAGCGTTTCGGATAAGGGAAACTCAACCTGTACTTTAAATCAGGGATTAGGAGTATTGGGCAATCCAGATATTTTCAGGCTATACCTCCCAGCTTCCCTAACCACTGGCCATCCTGGCTAGGGCTGATGGAAGTTGGAGTTGAACAGCGTCTCAAGATCCACCCCTGCTTTGAATTGTTTCTTGCTGTTCTTGTCCTTTGGAACAAACTAGAAATATAAATAATTGGAGACATGGTTTTTAACAAGACTACTCAAAGAAATACAGTTTCTAAACATATGTAGGCACCACATTTCTGTATTGCTTTGGTATCAAACACACTAACTAAAGTCTGAGTTATTTAATTTGCCAGAGAATCATGAAATCTGAGTAAGCATTCTGTTTGGTGGCAGTGGTGGGGAAACAGAATAGCCCTTAGCATAAACAAAATGAAAGAAAATGTTCCTGTTTAAATGACGACAAGAGTTGTTGCCTTACCATCTGCCACATATTTCACTCTGCAAATATTGTATCAGAGCCAGAGAGCCACATGGTATCTGTAACAAATCATTTCTTCATACACAGCAAATACTGCAGTTAGGAAATAGGTTCTAAAAGATCCAGAGGAAGTTTCAGCTTTGAGAGAAAAGCTTCTTCCTGGTGCGAATCAAGATGATTTTTTTATTAAGAACCATGACAACTGTAATGTAGTCTACGTGGGCTGCCTGCATGGGGAGGAGGGAAACTCCAGCTGTCTTGGAATATCATGCTGTTCAGTGGCATACCTATTAACTTATGTTAGCGTACTCTACCAATGTTTAACCCTCGTCCTGTTGGATCGGATGTTTTCATCCTGCAGCGCCACATTTTGTTAAAGAATCCACACAGAACTACTGTACACCTACTTTGGTATTTAGGACCAGGGTAGATTAGTACACAAAATATATTTAGGTATGAAAATGAAAATAAACAAAATACACATAGTTGAAAAATGCACACCAAAAACGTATATATTTGAAAAAATCATCCCCCAATACAAATGAGAAGCTTTATGAAATCAAACCACAAGCTTCATAGAGCGACACATCTCTGGTGGCTATGGTGTGGCATGACTTTAGATGAAATGTCACATAGGAGTAGACACCACTAAAGTGAATGTTGGACCTTCTGTTATTGGAAGCTGAGCAGAGTCAACCCTGGTTAGTATTTGAATGGGAGACCACCAATGAATACCAGATGGTGTGGGCTATATTTCAGACGGAGGAATTGGCATAACCACCACTGAGTATTCACTGCCTAAAAAAAAAAAAACCCTATGAAATTCACGCAGTTACATACACACACCCTCATTTTTGTTGTTAACTACCTTCAAGTCAATTTCAACTTAGGGTGACCCTATAAATGGGATATCTCCAAGTCTCCCTGTCATCAACAGCCTTTCTCAGGTCTAGTTGCAAACTCTGGACAGTGGCTTATTTGACTGAGTCTATCAATCTGTTAACACTCATCTACCCACTAACTAAAGCATAATATTATGCATTTTAGATTTGTGCAATTTTGATATATGCACATGTTATGAAACACATTTTTTTCTTTTGCAGAGTAAGCCAGTAATGTACAGTTTTCTGACCACAGTGGGGGATGGAAAGGTTGGTCTTAGTTTATTAATTTTAACTTGGTATGTTTTAAATTTTATATTTGTAATTTTTTGTATTTTTTTGAATTTTAATTGTTCAATTTTAATTGTTGTGTTTTATATATGTTGTTAGCTGCCTTGTATGCCACTTTGGGGATAAACAAACAAACAAAATAATAATAATAATAAATAACAAACTGCATTATGTCCATGTTCAGGTTCAGGAGATGAAGTGAATAAATGTGCAAAAAGGCAATTGTTTCACCCATCCTTCCAGAAAAATGCTCTTCGGAACAGTCATGTTGTAGTATTTACCTCACAGAATCACAGAATCATAGATTTGGAAGAGACCACGGGGACCATCAAATCCAACCCTCTGCATACAGGAAGACACAATCAAAGCATCCCCAATAGATGGCCATCTAGCCTCTGTTTAAAAAACTCCAAAGATGGAAACTCCACCACACTCTCAGGCAGCATAGTCCACTGTCAAACAGTTCTGACTGTCAAGAAGTTCCTCCTGAGATTTAGGTGGAATCTGTTTTCCTATAGTTTGAATCCATTGCTGCTTGTCCTAGAACTTTATCACACACTTTTTTTGCTCATTACGGGAACTGGAAGGGGACTCTCATGTGTGTGTGCAACCAGCCAAAAATGGATTTTATTACACACCAAAGCGTCCTCCAAAAGGCCCCGTTCCGTCCCCCGGTGCCAAACCGTCCCCGTTCATTGCTGAGGAATGCTAAATGTTCTGGTCGGAAGTTTTCCAACCGAGGAAAATGGTGCCCATCAGCAATGAATGGGGATGGCTTGGCGCCAGGGGACAGAACAGGGCCTTTTGGAGGATGCTTTAGTGTGCAATACAATCCGTTTTTGGCTGGTTGCACATGCACATGAGAGTCGCTGTACAGTTCCTATAACGAGCAAAAAAAAGTGCGCGATAAAGTTCCTAGTCTCTGGAACCATAGAAAACAAGCCTATTCACTCTTCGATATGACATCCCTTCAAATATTTAAACATGACTATCATGTCCCCTCTAAACTGTCTTTTCTTCAGGTTAAACATACCCAGATCCCTAAGTCACTCTGGATAAGGCATGGTTTTCAGATCTTTCACCCTCCTCTGGACACCTTCCAGCTTGTCAATATCCTTCTTGAACTGAGATGCCTAGAACTGCACAATATTCCAAGTGAGGCCTAACCAAACAGAATACAGTGGTACTATCACTTCCCTTGATCCTGGCACTATACTCCTATTGATGCAATCAAGAATCGCATTGGCTTTCTTGGCTGCCACATCACACTGCTGACTCATGTTCACCTTGATATAACAACATTCTGGGAAATTACAATATGGTGCCCAGCAGGACAAAAGAGTGCCAAAGAGTCCAGCCATACTACCATGGTGATCTCATCATAAACCATCTCCTGTGGACATTGCACTTCAAATCCCCACCACAGATGTTCCTTCACCCTGCAGAGTGACAAATCCAAAAATACCTTCTAACTTTCTTCCTAGCAATTATTTCAGATTGAGATGTCATTCTTTATCCTAGGATCTCAAGGGGACCATATGAATATCATAGAATTTTAAAACAATTCAGATTTTTAAAAATAGTTTAAACAGAGTGAAAACATATTAAATAATTAGAAACTGCTTAAAGGGTTAATACAGTTCAAAGTCATGTACATATACGGGGGGGGGGGGGGGGGAGAACAAAACCTGTAATAAATTGGCACCAGAACAGAGCCAGCAGAAGGGCATTGCACAAATGGGGTGTCACAATAGAGAAGACCTTCTCCTATGTCCTCTCACAATGCATTGCTACACTGATGGGTGACAGAGAAGGGCCCTTTGAGAAGACTTCAATCCTCAGGCAGGCAAATATATAGAAAGCGAAATTACTGCTACCAGGATATTCTGGATCTGGTTTGGTTAAAAGGGTGTCCTGAGGTTTTTATTATCTAGTCTATAATCCTAGCTATAATGACCAGGATATAAGTTTGGTTATGAGGAATGACAAATATAATTTTACTAAAAACATTTTAAAATTGACTGTGGATATAGTTCCACTCTTTATTCTCCAACACATCAACCCTTGCAAGTGCAGTTTTTTTATACACTACTCACAAACCAAATCCAAGTTACCTAATACAATAATCCCTCAAGCAGTCTCCTTCCTTCTACATTCAGACCCTCCTCCTCTCTGTCTTCTTCCAAACCCTAATTCTATCTGAAACTCTCCCCCATCTCTTATCTTTCCAGCATAACATCCCAATCTCTCTCTCTCAACCCATTATTCATTTCCTGGTCAAAATAATAATAATAATAATAATAATAATAATAATAATAATAATAATAATAATA
>NC_056524.1:243405791-243421887 GCF_019175285.1 Sceloporus undulatus
GCACATCCAACACTTAGGAAGCCCTGTCTGGAAGAATAATATTAGAGCAGCAATACTTTTGTGCAGTTTATTCCCCCAGTATTCAAATATCCAGAATATTTTGGGATGCTCAAATACAGAGAGAATACTGCATTAAAATGTTTGTTTTCTCTCTCAATGGGGAGAAAAATGACAGTAATTATTTGTCCTTGTGTGGGAGGACAAAATCCCCAAAGATGTACATCCCTATCACTATGTGTATGCAATCTGACTCCATCCACCATTCCACTCCTTCATTCAGTCTTCATCCACACTCTTAATTATATGTGTAAATTGTTTATATGTGTAAATCACACTCTTAATTAATATTATAAGACAGAAACATAAACATAAACTATGTTTTACAGTTTACGTAACACCATACAAAAAGCAAGCAATTTTTATACCACTTTCACACTTCATCCCATTTCAAGAAAATAATCAAGTTTTCCATCATTTGTTGCAAGCAGTTCAGCACAAGTAAATTTAAATATCTCCACCATAACAACACTTGACACTCGCTGTAGCTCTAAATGAAGGGTTAAGAACATGTGACCTGTGGACAACATACACTCTAACTTTTCTTGTAGGCAGCAGCCTCCCTACTGAGAAACAACTTCCCTGCAACATGGATCGTACTTACAGGAATGGCCAGAAAGTGTGATTTACCAGAAACAGGATGTATGACCCTTGTTTTAATGATCAATAAAGAGTATCTTTTCAAAAAAGAGAAGCAAACTTCCATTCAGTTTTAACAAGGTACAATACAGCCTCCAGGAGTCCCACGGATGGAAAATTGGTCCCAGAACCCACCAAAGTTCCCCACTCCTGTCTTAAAGTTTACTTGAGGAATCAAGGAAGACATGCATGTTTTACACAGTGTGGAGCCCACACCACACAGAGAAAATGAGAACGGAGAAGATAAACACATGGTCTGCACTGGCACAACATGGTGCAGTGGTGATGTCATGTCATCTCTGGTCACCATTTTTGGCCAAAAACCATCTTTAAAAATTAGGGTGGAGAATTCATCTGGGAGGGAAACCACTGGATCTACACATAGTTTTAGGTGATATGGGGTACTTTTCAGGCAGAAAATCAAGCACATTTTTAAAAAATGGGGACGATTGAAGAACTTGAGGAGACTGCCACAAGATTTTGACCACTGCAAATGTGGGTTTAGGGGACTGCACTTTCTCCAGCATTGCTATAGAGTATGATAGAAAAGACAGTCAAACAACAACACAAACACACACAGTAGCTTCAGTATATTCTACCGAGTCTGATTCAATCTGTTCATAATCATGAAGAATTAAGAGCCTAGACTCCTTCCCCCCGATCCTTCTGTACTTACTCTTGCTTTCTTCTGAAGAGACAGCATAGATGTTCTTTTTGCAGTTGATGATACAGCCACAAGGCAGGTGACTCCAGTGTTCTGACAAGACAAACACTGGAGTGACAGTGACAGCTAGCAAAGTTAGGAGAAAGCTGAATATCTCAAAAGAGAGGCTTTGAAACCCGATGGTATGTTGAACCACCATTTGTATCTGAAAGAAAGAAGCATTTCAAAGAAATTAAGTAGCAGGCAGCTATCTTGAGTAAAGACAATGATAAATCTTGTAAAGAAAGGGTAAACAGAAATGTTACACACACACACACACACACACACACACACACACAGAGTCTCTTTCACACTACCCTATCATAGCACTTTGATAGCAGTTTTACTGCCATGGCTGCATCCTATAGAATCCTGGGATTTCCACTTCATCTGTCAGAGAATTCTAAATAATCCCAACAAAACTACAATGTTCCAGGGTTCCATAAAATGGAGCCATGGCCATTAAATTCTTATCAAAATGCTAGGATTTTGCAAAGCAAAAGAGACCCCACAATTACTTGCACAGTCTCTATCTGTTCTGAAATTTGGGAACAATGAAGACCACAGAACATCTGTAACAACAGAGATTGAGGCCATGATGCAGCCAAATTCTATGCAAGTCTGCTCACATGTAAGTGTAAGTGACTTCAATGGGACTTAATCTGAGGTATGTATAGGGTTGCAGCACTACACCACTCATTAACAGGTTGCAATCCTTTTCATTCAGAGCTCTACAGTTTCTTACAGCCACTACGGTGGACAGGATAAAGGTTTTACAGACTCTATCCACACATGTGAATTGAAAATGTTATTTTTGGAGGGACCCAACTGCCATAATCTCCTAGACAATATTACCACTGGTGCTTTGGTCCAGTGTAATCCAAAAATGTTGCAATCTCAATTGTGAGTCAACCCTACTTCTCCTATCTTGTTTCATCTGTTTCTCTGAAATAGGTTGTACTTATACTCCTCTATTACTACATTCCAGCAATTAAGACAGCCCCCCTAAATCCCCCCCCCCACACACACACACAAATCAAGGCCTGGAAAATCCCTTCCATAAATGTTACAATGGGAGTGCAAAGAAAATGTAAAAAATACATATAACTAGAATTTCTAACTCTGCAACTGTTTTGTCACTATTTTATTTCCAGCATTCTTAGACAGCTCCCCATAGGCCATATGGAACATGCACTAGTTACTTTTCATTTTACGATGTTCTGGCAACTGAGAGTTATTTAATATGTGGTATGGAAGCAAACCTAGTTTTGGCCCTCATGATACATTCAAAAGGGAGATGCAGCTCCAGGAGGAGTGTTCACAAGTGCATATGTTCCATATCCAAGCAAGGTGGGAAGCTTGAGGTGTTTCATTTGACTCCAGCCTTCCCAGGAGCATATCTGGGGTTTTTGAAACTTCCATGCCTCCTTCCCCATGATGCCATTGTTAAATGGTTTTCTCAGATTTCCCCATCATTCTAACAGTATAAGTCTTTTTTCCCATTCTAAAAGTCTTCTGAAGCTTAGTTACACCTCTTCTGAAGCATACTTACTGACTAAAATGGCCTTAAGACTAAATATCCTGCCTTTGAGCCTGCTCATCAATGAAATGTGGACCCTGAGAATTTATCTGAAATTGAATTGAGCTGCTGCTTCACTACCCTTGCTATAAAGTAAACACCTTGTAAGTGTCTGCCTCAAAATGTAATGTGTGAAGTGGTGTCTTTAAAATGCATAAGGACTGTTGAAGCCACTGTGTGGAATTGCATGGCCATATATATGTTCAGGGATTGAATGAAGATGGTGGGGTGGTCCATCATTTCTTTTTTATAATCTCTGCACACTGTGTTCTGTGTGTGTGTGTGTATGTGCATGCACGTTCTGTGTGCCTTCAAGTCATTTCCAACTTATTACAACTCTAAGGCAAACATATCACAGGGTTTTCTTGGCAAATTTATTCAGAGAAGATTTGCCATCGCTATCATCTGAGGATGAGACGTCTGGCTTGCTGAGGGTCACCCAGTGCCCAAGTGGAGATTTGAACCCTGCTCTCCAGAGTCCTAGTCCAACACTCAAAGCACTATATCATGCTTTCTAGTGGAACATAATTCTATATGACCATTCTTTTATCTAAAATTTTGAAGCTGTTAACATATTACTCCTTAAAACAGGAGTGTGACTCATGTGGTTCTCCAGATGTTTTTGAGCGGTAACTCCCAGCATTCTTCACCACTGTCTATGCTGGAGGGCTGCTGGGACTTGGAGTCCAACAACATCTGAAAAGGTTTATGATTTCCAGCCTTGCCTTAGGAATATGCCGGCTGCTTTCATTAACTCCAAAGAGCACCCAATAAAATCCTCAGGACATGTTTCAAAGTGCTCAATAGATAGCTCCTTTATTATAGAGAAAGCCCAACATGGTTTTGCCTGTATATATTTGTGTGGTCTACTTCAGAGGTGATTTGAAATCTGACTGTAGAAATTTCTGAAGCAGAGAAGCCTATTTCATTTGTTGGATATTTTTCTTTATGTCCAACAAAGGGAATTATATTCTCCACTTCAGAAATTTCTGCAGTCAAGATTTCAAATCATCCCCCAAGAAAGCTATACAAAGGATAGATGTATTGGGTTTTCTCTATAATCAAGCATTAATCTATTAAGCACTTTGAGACAAGTATCCAGCTTTTCCTGTGCCTTCATTAACTCCCCCCCTTTTTTTTTTTTGATGGAGAACAAAAGCTCTAAGCTTTTATTTAATTGCCAGTCACTCATTGCCTATTAAATATGTAATGGTTTCAATTAAAATGCATTTAGAGTGTCAGTTGAAAAGAATGCATGCCACAACCAACAGAGGCTTGGAAGTATGTGTTGTGCACTAACTGTGCAGATAAACAATTAGAGAAATGCCGACCAAAAAGATATGCCTACTAAAAAGATATGTAAGCCTTTTAGTCACTCAGGTGCTTGCAGAGCTGTAAACTAACATTCCTGGTAACTGAGCTGTGTGACTTTGAATCCTGACAGATGCTGAAAAGTAAATATTCTAACACAACTCCCATCTGTGCTTCTCAGAGTGCTGGTTGCTTCAAGTGAAACAATAAATATTGATGCCTCAGCTGTAGCAGAGAAGTAGCTTTGACCCCGAGCTATTAATAAAAGTCTTTTGAGGTAATGCTGGGAGACAGAAAGACAAACCCTTGAGATGATGAGAGTGATGACTGATGATTTATACAATGCCTTCAATGAACTGTATTTCATCAGTGAAGAAGCAAGTGCCTGCCCCCATGGAGCTTACAATCTAAATTTCACCAGCACGGAAATGACAAAAGGAGAAGAGGGAAAGTTAATACAGAGTGTTTATGAACTAGTGAAATCACATGTACTTGCAGCTGAAGCCTGTGCACACCTGCTCAGAGGTAAGCCCAACTTATTCAACATTTAATGGGCCTTACTCTCAAGAAAGTGTGCATAGTATTGCAGTCACAGCCTCACTTGGGTGTAAGATTTCAGATTTAACTTTAAAAAAATAGGAGTTTGAGGGTTTGAGGAAAGGATCTGAAGAAACAGAGAAAGCTCAAGTCCAAGGCAACAGTGGATTCACATGTGCTGTGTAGCACTGAATGCAAGATAAAAGGAGGACTTTCAAAGATTCATGCAAACACTGCCTGACCTGTTCTCTGCACCAGCATATTCATCAAGATGATTCTCAGCAAGGCTTGCTATTTACAGAATTTATAAGCAAACATGGTCTTTCATTTCAATTTTACAGCCATAAACCAGTCAATGACCCTAGGAGCTAAGGGTGTGCTTTGCCACTGGTAAACGGGGGGAAAAAATCTTTGGCAGATGCTCTGAAAAAGCCCATATAGTAATCCTGATTCCTGCCTATTTTCCTGGAGCAAAAGCCCCCAGTCCACCCTTCCAACTTGTTTCACTCTTTGAATCATTCTGCAATGTGTACTTGTAGAATGATTATCACAGCATAAAGTCAGAGCCACAATGTTGATTAACCAGAGCCAAGATTGTGTGTCACTGTGTCAGTCACAAAAACCACATGTACAGGAGTAGTACAACTATGAAAACTTAATACAAATCTTACAAATCCATTCATACATACAAATCCGTTCAGCCAAATTTAGATAATCAAGACACACACATAATAGCCTAGCCATTTCTACCAGAATACAAGGATATGGGGGTTCGTGCCCACAGTATGTTTAAGAGGTCATCCTGATCACTAAATTTCCCAGTGTGCTAAAAAAGAGAGATCAGATTAAAATTACTATAATGCATGTCATGAGTCATTGGTGGAGATTCCGCTTAACTCTTGGTAGCTAACAGAAAGGGATAGGGGGGAGAGAGACACAAACCAAATGAGAAAGTAACTTTTATCTAAACTAACTAGTATTCAACACACAGGATAAAAGTTTTTAAGCTCTGTGGAGAAGCACAATGCCTCCTTTACTCTGTGCTTGGGGGCTCATCATTCTAAATTTAACTAGACACTTCCTAACCAGACCATAACAGAGAAAAGAAAGAAACGTGGGTTGTTTTTACCATCATTGGGAGCCAAAGAATTACTTTGGTCAGAGCCAGAATCAGCGAGAAGCGCTTCTGAGCAAATTCCACAGTGAAGTTTCGGCTGTGATATGGTATGTTTTGTGTGCCGTAGCTGTCCACTCTACAGCGGTCATCTGCAGGACCTTGCTGGATCCTGGGGTCAGCGTTCTGGCCAGCATTTTGAAAATGCTTCAAGCTTTTATTTTCCATATCCTCTGGAGAGAGGGGCAGGGTGTGGATACCCACTGGGGGTGACCCAGGCGAGAAATATCCGCGGGTGATTTGATGATAATCATCATAAAGATGCAGTTGTTCATCTGAGCACAACAGCTGATAAATGAGCGGGATGGAGAGCACAAGGAGAAGGAAGAAACACAAGGAGTAGATGATGAAGAGAAACAAGATGTAAGAACTGGTGCAGTCTGCAAAACATCCCCAAGAGGTCGAGCCATAAGTGCCCCAGCCACAGAGAGGCAAAATGCAGATCAGCAAACTGACCATCCAAATGGTGAGAACGGCCCAGATCATGCTCACAGGCCTTTTGGTTGCCCTGTGTCCGGTTTCCATCTTGTTGAGGCTGTAGAAGTTGTATGAAATGACCAAGGAGCCCATCAGATTGCTGGAAAAGCCCTGAAACAAGTAGAGCAGTGCTGAAGTAGTGCACAAAGTCGGGGGGAGCATCTCGTTCAACCACAGCTTGAACATGAAGATGGTCGCCGGCCCCACGCTGATCAGGTCGTCCACAGTCAATGAAGTCACCAGCATGGAAAGGGTGCTTTTGTTTGGCATCCTCAGGAGAGATACCAAGGAGTAGAGGCCTCCCAGGAGGGCCGTGAAGGTGATGACAAAGGTCACACAGAAAAGGAAAAGGTTGAGAGGCTGTTGATTTTGGGGCAGGTCCATGACGTTCTGGTTGAGGTGGTTGGTCCCATTTAGTGAGGCATTGCTCTGAGTGACCATTCTTGGGCCAGGTGAAGAGGATGGGTCTTAGTTTGCCTTCTCCTTAGTTCCAGGAGTTTTCATCTGGTGGTAGCCCCACAGTGGGGTTCTGGTCTCCTTTCCCAAGTTTATCCACAATGGGTTTCTGGTCTTCCTTACCAGGTTTATCCAAAGTGGGTTTCTGATCTCCTTTCCCAAGTTCATATAAACATCAGCATATTCATATTCATTTCTGATCTTCCTTAGTAGGTTCATCTAAAGTGGATTTCTGATCTCCTTTCCCAAGTTGATTCTTGGGCTTAAAGGGGGATCTCCTCTTTGCTTGGAACCCTTCTCAGCAGACACTCAAGTCTTCCCAGCCCTTGAAAGAGCAGGTATACAAAAAGCCCACACACATACACAACCCCCACCCACATCCCCACAAATGCCACACACACACACACACACACACACAGCCAAAGATGCCTGAGCCAGAGGAAGCAGCCCAAGTATGATGTCTTTTCGTCTCTCTTTGGCTGATCCTTCCAGAGATGATCCAAGTAAAGAAAGTCCAAGGCGGCGGCCAGATCGCAAAGAAGAAAAAGCAGCAGCAGCAGCAGAAGCAGAAGCAGCAGCAGCAGCAGCTCTGGCTCACGCTGCTGGCTGAAGAAAGAAGGAAAGAAAGGAGGAAAGGAGGATGAACTCTCTCTCGCCCAGGCTTTGGGGGAAAAAAGAAGGCAGAAGCGGCTCTTGGGTTCGCTCTGCGCTGTTCAGAAACTGCAGGAGGGAGGAGTCAGGGAGGAGGAGGAGGAGTAGAGGCGGCGGCTGGCTTCTCTTGCTGCTGCATCTGCACTGCAGAAATGATCCGGTTTGATTCCACTTGAACTGCCCTGGCTCCTGCTCCGGAATTCTGAGAATGGTAGTTGATGCTTCGCTCTGGTGCCACAACCAACTACTATCCCCAGAATCCCAGAGCAAGAGCATGGAGCCAGGGCAGTTCAAGTGGAATCAAACCGGATCATTTCTGCAGCGCAGATGCAACAGCGACATCCTCCTTCCCCATCTCGGGTTCGATCCCCATCTCGGCTATGGAAACCCATCTTTGAGCAAGTCACACTCTCTCAGCCTCAGGAGGAGGCAATGGCAAACCTCCTGGGAACAAAGCTTGCCCCTGGCCAGAGGCCGACTTTGAAAGGCACACAACAGCAGCAACAAGGAGGTTCCAGGGGAAATCAAAAGGCATTTTATTTTTTGGAAATGCAACCCAGCCCATTGCTCCATCTGCACCGAAGAAAGAATGCAGTTCGACACCACTTCCCTCGGAGAATGGTGGAATCTCCCTCCTTGGAGGTGTTTAAACAGAGGCTGGATGGCCATCTGTCAGGGCTGCTTTGATTGAGAGTTCCTGCATGGCAAGGGGTTGGACTGGATGGCCCTTGGGGTCTCTTCCAACTCTATTCTATTATTCACTTTTGATTGCCAGGGTGGCTTCAGGCGACAGGAGCCTGGGATTTGTAGTCGGAGTGTTGGACTATGACTTTGGAGACCAGGGTTGGATTCCCAGCTCGGCCCTGAAACCCATTGGGTGACCTCCAGGCAAATCACACACTCTCAGCCTCAGGGGAAAGACAGTGGCCAACCTTGGAACAGATCTTGAAGGCACACCACCAACAACAACAAGGCGCTCGTATTCTCTGGCAGCAAAGGCGAGAGATCCCATCAAACTACAAATCCTAGGATTCCACAGTGAGTCACCTGTATACTCTGGCAGAGAAAGCTAAAGACCTTGTAAAGCTACAAATCCCAGGATTCTGTAGCATGGAGCCATGGCAGTGAAAGTGGTGTGAAACTGCATTGTTCCTACAGCAGACATGCAGCTTGTTGGGGGCAGCTGGCTTACATATTGCAAACTGCTTAGGGAGTGTTCAAGTGCATTGATAAGCAGTACAGTATAGAAATGTACTTGCTGTTGCTATTGCTAAGGCACTCCACCTTTATTTTGCATTTGGCACAGTGGGCAACAGTGGCATTACTGAGTGGCCGCAGGGGGTGGGGATCCCACCAGGTGGCACCCTGCTGGGGTCCTCCTGCTGCTGCTGCTGCGGAGAGACAACTGTATGCTCCTTGTGTCTTTGCCACAGGTCATACCTTTAAGTTGCAACATCATACGCACAGCCTAAACATATTTACGTGTGTATAGTTTCATGGGGTTAAAGTTAAAAATTGGGACAATGTGATGTTTTTAAAGAAAAAAATTAAAAAAAAAACAGAAAAAAATTAAAAATTATTTTTTAAAAAAATGTAAAAGTTTTAATTTTAAAATTTATGTTAAAACCTGGGGCCTCTTCTTTTGGCTCCCACTGAGCCTCATCCCACTCACCCCATCTCTTCAGCATTTTAAAGGGACACAGGCCAATGCCACTGCACCCCTTTGTGATGCCCCTTCCATTGACCGTGGTGGCGGGAGCATCAGGGAGCCAAAATCCAAAACACCTAGAACAAGGGTGGGAGTTCTACAGCCTTCCAGATGCTGTTCGACTCCAACTCCCAGAGTCCTTTGAGACAACCTGGCTAAGGATGAAGAGTGTTGGAAATTGTAAAGTCGAAGGCTTTCATGGCCGGCATCCATAGTTTGTGTGGGTTTTTCAGGCTATGTGGCCATGTTCTAGCAGAGAAACTCTGCTAGAACATGGCAACATAGCCTGAAAAACCCACAAAAAACTATAGTGTTGGAAATTACTATTCAACAGCATCCAGAGGTCCACCCAATTCCCATCCATTGTAGAGGGCCACAAGTTGTCCATTCCTAATTGTATACAATATTGTTGTTGTATAATTTTACATTTTGCTTCTCATTGATCATGTAAGTACTATTTATTGATCAAAGGTTTATTTTGTTCCTTTTCATTATTTACTTCTTGGATTTATATCCCACCTTTCTCCCAAAATGGGATTCAGTTTTTGTTGTCGTAAATTGCCATTAAGTTGAATTTGACTTATGGGCAACCCTCAGAATTGGGGAATTCCAGGTCACCCTGTTATCAACTGCTTGATTCTTGGAAGCTCAGGGCTGTAGCTTCTTTATTGGAGTGTACCCAGATTCTTTATTGGAGCCTACCCACCTGTAATGTGTTCTTCCTCTTTTCCTACTGCTTTCTATTTTACCAAGCATTATTGTTTTTTTCCCTAAGGAGTCATGTCTTCTCATGATATATGCAACATCCTCAGTTTAGTTTTCTTGCTTCTAGGGAGTTTGGGCTTGATTTAGTTTAATAACCATTCCTTTATCTTTTTGGCAGTCCATGGTATCTGTAGAACTCTTCTCCAATACCACATTTTAAACTAGTCAGTTCTCTTTTGACGAACTTTCTTCACCCTCCAGCTTTCACAACCTTACACAGAAATCAGAAATACAGTGGTATGGACAATCCTGGTTTTGGTATTCAGTGATATATCTTTACACTTGAGGATCTTATACAGTTCCTTCATGGCTGCCCTTCCACATCTTGACTGCAGTTTCTTGACTGCAGTCTCCATTTTAATTAAAGACTGGGCCAAGGCATGAAAAATTTTAAAACTGTTTCAGTGTCTTTGCTGTATACTTTAAAGTTATATATTTTTTTAAATGTTCAGCTTCAAATCTGCTTTTGCGCTTTCTTCCTTGACTTTCTTCCATGTGTCATGAAAGTACCATGGTGAATGTTCCTCTTTCAACAACAATAAAGCTTACTTGCTGTCAATTTCTAGGCATGTTTACTTGGAAGTAAGTCGCAATGTATCTTATTTGGTTCCACCACCCAGTTATTTAAAATACTTTATATTATTCTCCAAACAGCAACAGTAGGGTATGCCAAAACACAGCTGGGGAAACAGCAGCAGATAAAATACTAAAAGCATCAACAGTGTTTTAAAAATCTGTTATATTGCACATTTAAATGCTTCCCATGGTACACAAAAGATAAAAACATAGGTCCTAAATGGCTATTATGAAAGAGTGTTATAGTAAAACAAAAAACAAACAAAAAAAACCCCTCAACTGTTGAGATCCAGATCATTTCTGATGAGAGTAGAGATGGATGAATCCTTTGTATTGTGGGGGATCCCCACTTTCTTTTAAATTCACTCTCTTTTAGATAAAAGAGAGCAGGGAGAAAAGCTCCCAAGCAGATCTGGAACCTGACAAAGGTATTTCTGTACTTGTCACTCTCTTTGTTTGCAAGTGTTTTCTCCTGTTGCCTTACAGCTTGAGAAAACTTTGAGATAACCCCTCATCCTAGAACTCACTCTCAATTGAGGAACAGAGAGGAGGGAATTTAGATGCAGAATTGGGAGGAGAGTGGAGACAGACTAGGCATGTTGGGAATTACTTTGGATTACCTGGTCCATGACACTGGCCTAAATATATGCTAGTGTAGGGGCTGTGCCCCCAGGCTGAGCGTGATTTGAGTCTGGCAGAACTCAGCTTCGATCTTTTCTGGAGGGATAGGTCTTCTGTTGGTGGAATTCAAATAGCAGAGACCAATTAAAAGAATGGGCTACCAGCACAAAGGTCATTCAAACAGTAAAAAGCCGGTTCAGCCAGTACAAGAAGCTATCCTCTAATCCTGCAGTCCTGGCAACCAACCACCTCCCGAAGTCAGCTGCTGTTGAACATGCACACAGCAGCCAGTTTCTGGAAAGTGTTGGCAACCAGGATTGCTTGTCCCCTGTAGGGCTGCTGTGTGAATGGACACACAGCAGCTGGCTTCAGGAAGGTAGTAGCAGCCATGATTTCTGCAAGGGGGTGGGGAGAGAGGAGCAGTGGAGCAGAATCATACCCAGGCATACATGACTACTTCAGAAGCAGAACTGCAATGAAAGAAACCTACTCCATCAAGGCAGAACTGGAAGACTGAGCACTGATTAATGGATTTTGCCTTTCAATGTGAAAGTGCACCACAGTAACAAATGAAATGCAAGGTGGCAGCAAGAGGACACAAAGTGATGCGACAAGTACCAGCCAAAGATATTTTATTGTGCTAAAATTCTGCTTTTTAGTCTTGTGTGATAAACATAGTCACACTCTTTAGTCTTGTCTGATAAACACAATCTCAAAATCTCTGTTCAAAATTTTTGTAAAAAAAAAAGTGGAGTAGAGAAGGAATAGAGTGAAAGAGGACATGGTTATATCAGATCCAACACTTCCTTAGTTGAAAGACACAGCTACTGTGCTAGCACAAAGTTAAACCAAGTGCAGAGTAGAGTCCTAAATAATTTCCAACATCCTTCATTTGGGAGTGGTTTGGGTTTAACATTGCTCCAGCTGACCTAGTTTCACCTACATCTTGGTGATGCGGGATTGCATTAATCATCCTTAAGCTTGACTTCAACCAATTTCTTCGAATCAACAACTTGCAATGCCTCAGTAGGGCCCAACAGACTGAAACGGTATAAAGACTACATAAAGAGTCAAGTGCCTCCATCATTTTAATATAAATAAAATGTTTAAGATTTTTTTTAGGAATAATGACATTTTTGTTACATTCAGAAGGATGACTCCTCAGGCTCATCTACATTTGTGATATGTTCCAAGTTATATTAGAGTTTTTTTAATCATAGGATTATCGAATTTTAGGGTTGGAAGAGGTTGCAAGTGCCATGTAGTCCAGCCCCTTGCCACACAGGAATTGTTGTTACCGGCCTTCGGGTTAACCCCAACTCATGGTGACCGTGTGTATGAGGCATCTCCAAGACTCCCTATCTTTGACTTATCTGCTTAGGTCCTGCAAATTCAGGGCCATGGCCTTCCTGATTGAGTCCAGCCATCTGGCATACGGTCTTTCTCTCTTTCTACTACCTTCCACCTTTCCTAGCATTATTGTCTTCTCTAATGAGTCATGCCTTCTAAAAAATAATTACTTCTGTAGACAGTGGCCAAAGTATAACAGCCTCAGTTTTGTCATCTTGGCTTCCAGGGAGATTTTCAGGGAGAGGAATACACAGTTAAAAAGCTTATGCAGATGCTAATCTAACCACTGTTTAAAGATCTCCAAAAAAGGAGACTTCACCAGTTCTGAGTCTATTCCACTGTAGAATAGCTCTTATAGTAAATCCTCCTAATGTTTAAGTGAAATCTCTCTCTCTCTTTTGTAATTTAAATCAATTGGTTCTTGTTCTAGTCTCTGGAGTAGCAAAAACAAGTTCACTCCATCTTTTACATGCTGGAAATTATCACATGCCAAATCCACACCGGGATAGAAATGGGTTGTAACTGTAACTGATGGATCTTATCGCACTGCCCCATGCACGGGCAGTAGGCAGCCCGTATCCAACCCTTCTCTAGCAGCTTTTCAAAAAAATCTGTTCTTGTGACAAGATCCATCAGTGATGGTTACAAGTTACATCTATCCTGGCATGGAATTGGTGTGCGATAATCTCTGATATTGATGATAGCCATCATGTCATCTCTCCTGTCTTCCAGCTTCAAGCTAAACATACCAGACTACCTTTATTATTCCTCATAAGACTTTGTTTCCAGACCTTTAACAATAAGTTTTCCTTCTTTCTGTCACTTCTTCATCCACACACTCACCTGATTTTTTTTAAAATAAAACTTCCACAGAAAGGTGGTACACTTTGGTTCATTTGTAGCCATCTGGCATGTGATGTGAGTTGTGATATCAGATGGGATATGTCCAACCTCTCAAACCTTCCAGATATGCTTCTAGATTGTTGCGGTTTTTCTCCCTGTGCCTCCTGAGATTCATTCTCCCTATCCTTGCAGGTGTTCACTCACCTTGGAAAGGCAAACAAGCAGGAAGCAAAAACAAGGAACAGATTGGGTTATTCTGAGGTTGCCAGTAGTTCACCTACTGGGCTGCAAAGTCAGTAGCAACAGCAAAGCTTGACATATCTATCTATCTATCTATCTATCTATCTATCTATCTATCTATCTATCTATCTATCTATCTTCTATCTATTTTCCTGCCTTTCTTCCACTGTGGGAGCCAAGTAGCTTATATGTAGGAGTAAAACAATTCTGTTAAAACCACATGTGGTACAAAAATGGAGGGGAGGATAAATAGGTAGACATATTAAAATATTTAAAGCAGCTTAAAAGACATATAAAACATAAGATAAAAGGTACAGCACATCCTATTGAAAGACCTTTCTGCCACATCTATCTAGTTAAAGTCCAAAGACCTACTCCATTATCTGTTAAGGGTTATATATACAGAAGCCTCCTCCCTAGTTCAATCTGGCAAATTTATATGTAGGAATCTTATGATGATAATCCTGGATGCCAGCTCTGAGACCTGTTTATCTCCCACTTGCCACCTCCCATGTTCAGGAGACTCCAAAATCTACCTCTTGGGGTGGCTGTCTCAAGATTCCAGCAGAGTCTTCAGAACTGAATCCTATTGTTAGTTCCAGCTAGAATAGATCCATTTAATCAATGGATTTACGATTTACTACTTTTGGATTTAAGACTTGATTCACTGGGTCTCTTAGCAGGGGCTAACCAATAGTTTTCCCACCAAACAACCCCAATAGGCCTCACAATCTACCCACATTACAAGACTATAGAGTATATCTCACAAAGCTTTTGGGTGGTTTTGTGGCTCAGTTCCAGCTCACTTCCAAAGTGATTGCACTTCCAACGATGCGGTTTCATGTCATAAAGTGACTGTTTTGTCAGACGCCATTGATTTCTACGGGAGCCCCTTGCGAAGTGCTTCAGCAGTGTTTCTGAAGTCACCCCTCATTTTGGTAAAAACGGGGGGAAAAGTGACTTCAGAGAATTCGCTTCCAGGCTGCCTTCGATTGCACTGCGAATTGGTCTGGTGTGGAAAAGCATTCCAATGTCACCCCCCTTGGCCCCTGTGTCCTGCTCCGTCATCCCCCTCCTCCTCCTTCATGCCATCTCCTCCTCTCTGCCAACCAGCTGATCCCATCATCCCCTGCGTCCCCTGCGTCCTCCTAGACCCCGATCTGCTCCCCTCCTTCACCCTGACACCTAACCCATCATCCTCTGACTGCTCCTGCATCCCTATCTCGCTCCCTGTGCCACCTAATCCATCATCCCCTGACTGCTCCTGCATCCCCATCTCGCCCTCTGTGCCACCTAACACACCATCCCCCGACTGCTCCTGCATCCCCATCTTGCCCTCTGTGCCACCTAACACATCATCCCCTGACTGCTCCTGCATCCTGATCCTGGCTCCAGGGACCCCCAGAGACCTATCCCATCATCCCCTGACTGCTCCTGCATCCCGATCCTGGCCCCAGGGTCCTCCAACGAGCTATCCCATCATCCCCTGCCTTCTCCTGCATCCCGATCCTGGCCCCAGGGACCCCCCGTGACCTATCCCATCATCCCCTGCCTTCTCTTAGACCCTGATGAAGGATGACAGCTAAGGAGGGGGCAGGGGAGGAGGACAATGTCCAGAGTCCCACTGAGCATGTGCAAGGGGGGCGATTCGAATCGTTGACCCCTCAAAGTATGCTCTGGTGTGGTAATACAATGTGCACTCACTCCCCTTTGCTTGAGTCCACATCACGTGACTTGCTTGGAATCGAACTGACTTTGCTTGCCCCTCACTTTGGAAGGACAACAGAAAGGCAACCAGGTGTGGAAAAACATGACATTTTAACCTCAATCCTCATTGCTAGAGAGGAGTGACTCAGGATCTGGTGTGGAAAAACATCACACTTTGTATTGCTAGAACAGGAGTGACTGCGGATCTGAGCTGCACCCCCCCCCCCCCCAATGTGTGATAAGGTCCAATTTTTGCATGCAAGCTGGCAAATAGGGCACCAGATAAGAGAGCTAGCAGCCCCATTTTTCCCTGTTGCTATACTCTAGCATCAAATGCCACTTCTGTTCTACAGTCACCTGATGAATTGCACTCATCTCAGCACAGAGTGTGCCTTTTGATAAGAATAAATGCTATATATTTAGAGGATGTCTTGGTGATCAAAGGGATAAGCTGACAGCCCATGCTGGAGGAAGGCATAACTCCAGTCAGGTGCATAATGCTATCTTTCAACAGAGCTCTGAGCTTCTCCATGCCACCAACAATTCAGTTATATGCTTTGGGTGTATGGCAAGCAGTTTCAGCTGAATTGCAAGCAATGTTCAGGTATCTGTAGTTATGCCTGACAAAGCAGATCAATACTTCAAAACAAATTTGAGTTTAATCTTACCCACATGGTATATGGCCAGACATTTTACAGAATC